>NC_064816.1:37192221-37303731 GCF_023721935.1 Panthera uncia
AATAAAATAAAATAAAATAAAATAAAATAAAATAAAATAAAATAAAACAAATAGATATTTGAACTCAGAGCCTGGGCTTGTAATCACCATACATCCATAGCCAAATGCTGGTCTTCATTTTAGCTCACAGACCAACCCCTCATACACACAGCTCATTCAATCTCCCAAGATCTTTCTGAGGTATGTACCATCATGTAATAAAGGAAGATAAAAAGAGGTACCCTCGGGTTAAATAACTAGGACACACAGCTATTAAGTGTCAGAACCAGGATTTAAAGGTTCTAAATATTCTAGATATTCTCCAATATATGTTCCCCAAAAGTATACTTCACTGTACCTTTTGGGGTGTGAGATGGGATGCATGTGGAGGAAAAGAAGCTACTAGGAGAGAGAAACAAAGGTTTCCCACTGGAGATCTTCGTCGAGATTATGACATATGCCTTTCCTCCAAGACTGTCAAAACGTGTCTCCAAATTGTGAGTAGCAGAACCCTAAGGTACCAAGGTAGAATGGAAAATCACCCATCCCACTCAGGGCCTTTTCTACAGTGACTAGGCAGTCACAGATACAAGTGACACACAGCCATCTTGCTACCAAAGGAAAGAAAGAAAAAGAACAAAAGGTAACCGACCTTCATGTCCAACATTTAATGTACTGTCCATCAGGAAAAGAGTAAACCAAATTATGGTTTAAGCCAGCGATCCTCAACTGAAGAGCCAGGGACTGTGGTATTTGGAACATGTGAGGGCAACGTTGGCTGTCCCAATGACTGGAGAAACACCAAGGATGCTAAACACCCTGCGGAAGGTATGGCACAGATGAAAAGAATGGTAATATCTCAGGTGGGAGTGGCACCCCCTGAGAAACAGTCACCAATAAGCTCCCCTCCAGGGGCGAGAAACTGTTTTTTCTCATTCCAAGGACATAAGGCAGGCCCTGACCCATGGAAGGCACCTCAAAAATATCTGTGCAATGTCCAGATGATCTATTACAGTCAGTAAAAGCAATCGCAACAAGCATAATCTAAGGAGATGAAGGTAATATTACCCAAGAGAAAGCAGGACCCAAAGTGACTAGCACAAGTGATTGCAACTAGGTATTTATTTAAAATCTGCATCCAGAGGGGTGCCTGGGTGGCACAGTCGGTTGGGCGTCCGACTTCAGCTCAGGTCATGATCTCACAGTCCGTGGGTTCGATCCCCGTGTTGGGCTCTGTGCTGACAGCTCAGAGCCCGGAGCCTGCTTCAGACTCTGTGTCTCCTTCTCTCTCTGCCCCTCCCCTGCTCACGCTCTGTCTCTGCCCCCAAAATAAATAAAAAACATTTAAAAAAAAAATTTAAATCTGTATCCAGAAAAGTAGGAAATGGACTAAAATATTCAATTCTTGTTTCAAGGCAGTGAAAAAATCAGCGATTTTCCCCTCTGTGGCATAAGTACGGTATCCTTTATGACAAAAGTGAAAATCTTAACAATCACATTTAATTGGCCCAAAGAGGTCTAGAATAGAAAAATACTGCAGTATAACCACACCTGAATAAATGTCGCCAAAAGTAGAAGTTTCCCCAAAAAAGAGAAATTAACGACCATCACCTTGTATTTCTAGACAGATTTTCCACCCTCACTTCCGAATCCAGAGTACTGCAAATTAAAGTCAACAGTTTACAGCCCCTGCCTACCCAAGTCTTCATCGCTGAGTTTCCCATCTCTGGTAAGCACACTGCTATCCACTGTCGGGTCCAAGTTCAAAGTCATTACTTTCCCTTCTCCATCCCATGCCTTCCCTACTGCAGGCATTCCCCATATCTTTCCATTCTTTGCTATAACTTCTGTACCATCTGTCCGTACCTGCCTTCTGTGCCCACTATCATCACCCTAACTCAAGATCTTTCCCTCCCCTTGAAGCTGTCACCATGCCTTTCTGCACTGGTAAAGGGTAGGAACTTTCCTATCAGGTGCCAAGTGATGCCCAGCGTTTTTATTAAGGTGGCTCAGATGATAAAACACCACTATTAAATTTCCAATGGAAATAGCAGCTGTAATATTTTAAAGGTAATTATTGGTTAGAAACTAAGTCTGGTCTCAAACATTTCTAACAAAATACACCTTAATGGCGGGGCACCTGGCTGAGTCAGTCAGAAGAGCATCTAACTGTTGATCTCAGGATCATGATTTTGAGCCCCACGTTGGATACAGAGATTCCTTAAAAAAAAGAGAAAGGAAAAAAAAAAAGACCTTAATGGCAATGAGGTGGGGGGAAGGGGAAGAAAGTATATATCCACTCATGAGGCAGGAAGAGTCTGGAAACACTAATCAGAGAGGACCTAAGTAAGCAGGAATGTCATAGTAAACATTGAAAATCTTATGTTTTATGTCAGCCTAAATGTGGCCATTTAAAATGCAAAAATGATGCCTTTTCCCACTGCAATCTTCAAAGAAAAAGTGCCTCTTCGCGGAGGTATGCTATGTAAATTATCTTGCGATTTAATGAGATTCTGAGTTCTCTCATATTTAGGCTTATATATGGACATGTGACCATTTGAGATGGACAGGTCTACACGACAAAACAGAGGACAATTAAAAAAAACAGATTATCTGCTAGCATTCAATGCAAACGTCACTAGTTCATTAACTGAGTTCTTTAACTGGATGTGTCAGTGTGGTATTCACAGGCTGTAAGTGTCTTCAAGTGGTTTTCTCCCATATTATAATCCATGAGGGGTTATTTATTGCTGGGGTACATTTACACTAAATGAAGTGAATTTGAAGAACATTCTAATTTTTAATGTTTATTTTTGTGAGAGTGAGAGAGAGTAAGGCCACACACACACGTGGGGGAGGAGCAGAGAAAGAGGGAGACAGAAGATCCGAAGCGGGTCTGCAATGACAGAACAAAGTCCAACGCAGGGCTTGAACCCATGAACCGTGAGACCACAACCTAAGCCAAAGTCGGACGATGAATGAACTGAGCCAGCCAGACACCCCATTTAATATTTTTAAAAATTTAAAGTTTGTTTATTTTTGAGAGAGAGAAAGAGCAGGGGTGGAGGGGAGAAGGGGGTGAGGAGGAACAGAGAGAGAGAGACAGACAAAGAATCCAAAGCAGGCTCCAGGCTCCAAGCTTTCAGCACAGAGCCCAACGCGGGGCTTGAACTCACGAACCAGGAGATCACGACCTGAGCTGAAGTCAGACACTTAACCGACTGAGCCACCCGGGCGCCCCTAATTTTTTTTTTTTTTTTTGATAAAATAGCCAAGTGTTTTTCAACTTGACCAATGTTTGATCCCCTTTTCAAGGAAAACAATTTCATAAAAAGATTCCTGATTTTAGAAATATGGAACTGGTAGGTTCTCTAACACTGGTGTCCAGTGGAAATACAAAGTGAGCCACGTATGCAATTTTTAATGTTCTCACAGCCACATTAGAAAGGTCAGCAACATATAAAATTAGTTTCAGAGATACATTGTATTTAACCCAATGGATCCAAAATCCTCTCGCTTCAACATGTAACCAAGTGTCTTTGAAACCTGGTGTGTCTTTTACACCTCACCCATCTCAATTCAGACTAGCCACGGACACACGCTCCACATGACCAGCAGCCACAGGTGACCAGCACTGGGTACTGAAAAGCACAATTCTCCAAGGTCATATTGCCATGTCCCTAGAAAAGAGATTTCCTAAAGAAACTCGTACCTGATTCTATTTTAGAAAATTACCATTATTGTTTGGGTTGACTGTTTACTTCTAAATGGAAGGTCTTTACCAGATCTAGATGGGAGTTCTCAGTAATTCCTATAGAACGTACATGTCTTTCGCCTCCAAAAACTTCAAACGACTCCTTAATTTCTGGACGAAAATAACACCATTAATCGAGGGGGGTTTTTTTGTTTTGTTTTTTAATGTAAGGTTCCTGTCCTTCAGGCTGATTCACAGCTGCCCAATGAATTATTAGGCCTGCAATATTCCCCGGGAAATCTCGTGCTTGAAGAATCTGTTTCATTAAGGAATTACTCAGTCTGAAGGAAATTTATTGACACTTATCTCATTTTCCCTCCTGCTTCTTGGTAAGCGACACCTGTGATGGGTCAAAGACAAAGGGCTAAAGATGAGGGCCTCGAGCTGGTGCTGCAGGTATAGCTTCCCCCGGCTAGTCTCCACCATCTTCCTGTCCCACAGCAATGGGCGCACGGTGAGGTGAGACACAGCACCCTCTAGAGGATCCCACAGCAACAGCAGAAAATGGCAGAGGCCCCAGCCGCCCACCTCCAGGCCAACCAACAAGCAGGTATAGATAGAAGTTCAAGGAGCTGCAACCGCCTAATCTACCCAGATCCTCAAGTTCTGAGCACTCAATCCCTTCTTATCTCCAAAGAATTCTTATTCTCAGGTATATTTCTAATGAGCCCCCCAAAAACGTAAGACCCTCGGAATCGACAGCAAAGCATCGGATCAAAGCACCCTAAAACGCAAAGTCCGGGAACGGTGTGGCTGCCATGACTTGGCACATTATTCTTGTTTCCTTCATAAAAGAGATTTTAAAATAATTCTCCAGGGCTGCCTGGGTGGCTCAGTCGGTTAAGCGGCCAACTTAGGCTCAGGTCAGGATCTCGCGGTCTTGAGTTCGAGCCCCGCGTCAGGCTCTGTGCTGACAGCTCAGAGCCTGGAGCCTGTTTCAGATTCTGTGTCTCCCTCTCTCTCTGCCCCTCCCCTGTTCATGCTCTGTCTCTCTCTGTCTCAAAAATAAATAAACGTTAAAAAAAAAATAAGTAAATAAAATAAAATAACTCTCCATTCACATATTTATAGCACAAAGTCAACTAATATTTTGCTTCAAATAATTACATAGGTAACCTCAGCAAAAGCAATTCTGAAACATACAAGATCACCCAAGATAAAATTAAAGAAACATTTCTAACCCCCAACACCATTTCTCTTGTAACATTCAGCCTTGCATTCATCATACTGATTTGCATATTAGTGCTACATCCAACTCAGGTAACCATGACACCTCCAAAATAGATACAAGCAATAAACATGACCGAAACCCTGTCAGATTATTCAAGTGACAAGAATATCGGGAAAAGAATATTACAAGGTAATTTCTAATATTGAGGGATTTGTACCCATACATAAAATACCAACTGAAATAGATCTTCAGAATGAAATTTCCTAAAATGATTAAAGTAAAATGTGAAACCTCACAGTTTATACAAGACAAGAAACATTTGGCTGCAAATGGTTTTATAATTTTGCTAATTAAAAATTATCCCATTTTCACTTTGGATTCATCATGTAACAGAAACAGGAATAACCTTACCATGCCAGAAACACAAGCAAATGATTAAAGTTCTACTCTCAAAAAAATCTTTAAAAGTTGGCAAAACATTTCATTAGGCTACAAATCAAAATCCGTCTGTCCCTGACATCTCTTTAATGTCTTCCAGATTCCACATCTACTTTTTTAATCACTCACTGAATCACTCAGAAATTAAAATATGTTAAAATACCACTCATCTTGGACCTCTAGAAAAGTCTTCTGGTATCATCCAACCTTCAGGCCCCTCCACACGAGCAACGGACCCGAAATACTACCAAGTGATTTATGTAGAGTATTCAATAAGTTGCACAATGAGGGAAAAAAAAATATTCCCAGAATCATGCCTTCGTCAATAAATCTGCTACATGAGAAGAATATAAATAAATACGAAAAAGGGGCCACCGTGAACTCTCTCTGGTGAAGTGTGCCAAGTGGAAATGGGTATAATATGATTAAAAATAAAATCTTTGAGCTCGCAAGGTGTTACCAACAAAATATGCTTTAAAAAAGAAGGATGTGAGTGGCAAGGAGGTTGACTGATGAACACGTATTTCTCAGTAGAGCTAATGAAGGCAATGTTTACAGCTCATACTTATTTATTTATGCTTCCCTTCCCTGAGCCCTCCGTGTGCCATGGGAGTCAGTGTGCGTTAATGGCACTGAACACCAGACAACCTTCCAACTGCGAGTTGCAGTCACGGTGTCAGTGGAAACAATGAATCACAGACATGCAACCTGGGATGAGTTGTGGCAGCACCTTACATGTGTCACCAATGTGTCATGTGACATGGCTGTTGCCATGGTGAGGCTCCATGTTCAGGAAATGTGTTAAGTCTCCTAGAAGGCACCCAGCCATCCCCCAAGTTACCCAGGCCCGTGAAGGCATTCTGAAATCTTTCTACTGTCGGTAACACTGAGATTGGCTTCCTCGCTGGGAGTCTTGGTGAAGTAGGGGGGGAGGAAGTCACTTGGGGAAAGCTGAAAGAAAATCAAGTACAGCGTCCCCACTGTGTGGGGGCGCGAGGCTCCAGCCCAGCGAGAAGAACAGTATCTTTAAAAATAATTACTCAAGGGGCGCCTGGGTGGCTCCGTCGGTTTAAGCGTCCGACTTCGGCCCAGGTCATGATCTCACGGTTTGTGAGTTCGAGCCCCGCGTCTGCCTCTGTGCTGACAGCTCGGAACCTGGAGCCTGCTTCGGATTCTGTGTCTCCCTCTCCCTCTCTCTGCCCCTCCCCAGCTCATGCTCGCATTCTGTCTCTGTCAAAAATAAATAGACTTAAAGAAAGAAAGAAATAATTACTCAATTCTTTCAGTGGGATAAAAGCGGACTGGCCTCCCCCCCCCAAAAAAAAGGGGGATAATTCTTACATGACTTGAATCATTTTTGCGCATTAAAACAAGGGGCAAAGCTAAAGAGGCCAGAAACTACACGATTTCTTGAGTAGCATACAGAACCCTTCACGTGGATGAAGGATGTATGGACGCACCAGTCCCGTCATCTTCACAAAAAAACCCTCCTCTTGGGCTTATCTTACCAGAGTCTCCAATTTCACCCTAGCACTGCCTCTGTCACCTGAATATATGAATACCAACTGTATCAGACTCACAACCCCGAGGCTTCAATACTCGAGAGGACTCAGGGAGCCTATGTGACACATGGCAGTCACACACAGCAGGGTGCTACTGCAGGGGCCAAGAACCATAGGTGTCACTGTTACTTCCGTACGGCTACTTGGCTTGGAACGAAACGAAGCCTGTTCCAGCACACTGAGTTCAGGGGAAGATTTACCATTCTGTAGCAACGGTTTCCTTACGTGCCAGCTTCCCAAATTTGGAATTTAAGAAGTGGGTTAAGAAAAGTCAAAAATGTTCCCTTTCTAAATGATAAAGACAGTTTTGTCAAAAAAAAAAAAAAAGAGGCAACTTTTAAGTGAATTATATGTAAATGTAGACACATAGGAAAAAAAAAAAAAAACAACCATGCCCCTGTGACTATTGGTGTTGTGAGAAACAATCAAGATGGTCACAGGATACCTAAAACCAAACAGGAGAGGTAACACCTGAAGAAGCAAAAAGGGTCCTGAGCCTGGAGAAGACTCAAGAAGGACCCCGGACCCATCTGAAAATAACTGATGGGTTTTCATGCAGAAGAGAAGGGTTCTGGGTCACCTGGGCGGCTCAGTCAGTTGAGCATCCGACTTCTGCTCAGGTCAGGACCTCACAGTTCATGGGTTCGAGCCCCGCATCAGGCTCTGTGCTGACAGCTCAGAGCCTGGAGCCTGTTTTCAGATTCTTTGTCTCCCTCTCTCTCTGCTTCTCCTCTGTGTGAACACGTTCTCTCTCTTCTCTCAAAAATAAATAAAACATGTTTAAAATTCTAAAAAAAAAAAAAAAAAAAAAAAGAGATGGGTTTTGTAGAATCTCGAGGTACCAAAGCAAACATTTAAGTGGCAAGCCTGTGGGCCATAGATTTTAGTGCAATTTAAGAAGGAACTTCCTAGCTCTAAGGATTGGTCAAAGATGAAATGAGCTTCCCGAAGGATGTTAAGTTGAGCGTCCCAGAGTTACTCAGATAGTCTGGATGTTCGTGTAGCAGCAACACAGCCTCAAAGACCGAGGCACAAGATGCATGGGGACAGCAATCGGCTTCAGTACTGCTTTGCACACCAAGTATCTAGGAGTCTTTCGGGTGCCTGGGTGGCTTTGTCGGCTGAGCACCCGACATTGGCTCAGGCCACGATCTCACAGCTTGTGAGTTCGAGCCCCGCATCAGGCTCGCTGCTGTTAAGCACAGAGCCTGCTTCAGATCTTCCGTTCCCCTCTCTCTCTGTCCCTCCCCCGCTCACACTCCCACACTCAAAAATAAGTACAACATTTAAAACAAATTTTTTTTTAATGTCTACGAGTCTTTGAACGTATATGATGTATATCACTAGGACAGAGAGGTACACATACAAAAATGCATAAAATATGTATCCTGGGACACTACAGAAACATAATAGCAGATTGCTGTAGTAATCCAAAAGCACCTTCTGTTTTTAATTTAGGGCATAGTTTATGGCTAATAGCTACCTACATCATTTACTGAAAGTTTACTATGTGCCAACTCTTTTGTAATGCGTACTTTGTTATGTAGCTCCAGTTCAGTGCTGTTCTCATTCACATTTTAAAGGTGGGGAAACTGAGGTACAGAACAGTGTAACTTACCCAAGAGTCTACTGTGAGTAGGTAGCAGAGCCAGGATTCAAACCCAAGTTGTCTGGCCAACATCCTGTGTTCATAATCACCACGTTTAGCTGTTTATTACACATTAAAGGTTCTACGTCTTGGTCTGGATCATGGGATACATTTACTTTTCATTAAATAAATAAACAAACTAACTAACTAACCCTTTGCAAGGCTTTCAACACAATTCTACCTTTGCTGTATTCTCTCTGCCACTTCCTACATTTTCTATTACAATGGACATTTCTGTAAAGACATATTTGCTTCTTAGGGGTTCATCTTTTCTAGATATTTATTCCCCAGCTGCAATAACAATACCTTGGTTACTAAGTTATGGCATGCTGAAAATCAGAAACTTCTTTCCTTCACATCCCAGCCAGTTTTATCGTGACACATGATAACAAAATATTCCTCTAGATTATTCTCCTGTGCCTTTCCTGAAAAACTTCCTTTTCATTTCTCTTCCCTGATGGTACATTTGTTTTCCCTTACTCAATGCTGTGTTATAACCTGGCCTGCATTTTATTAAAATGCTCCACTCCCCGAATTCACTCTTGTCCACATTCACCCCTGTCCCGACATCCCTCATGCACCTGTCTTACAAGATAAAAGATTAAAATCTTCGACACAAAATGGAACGAGAACCCTAATTTAAGACGTCTTCCTTCCCGGATGCTTTCACTCGTTTTGTTTGTTTGTTTGTTTGTTTTGTTTCGTTTTTATCATTCTTGTCCTCTAGAGATTTCTTTACAGAAAATCAAAAGACACACGTTCTATGTGCCCTGGTCTCCATTTCCCTCGTTGCAAAGTCAGGGACATTTAGAAGAAAATGTCCTACTTTAATCATTCAGTAGCACCTCTCAGAGTTCTGCCATCCCCAAGAACCACCTGTGTAATAATTTTCGTATTTTTCCTTAAATGTCTCAATTTTATTAAATGTTGCATTGAAGGAGTATTTGCGGACACCCCAGACCTGACGCACGAGTATGAGTTTTGGCTACGTACTGAACGTGTAATACATATTAAAAGTCCTACCTAACTCTCAGATTCTCGAGAATGTTCACGTGCGTCTCCTCTTCAATTCTGCTGGGGGATCTATGACCCACCTCAGAAAGTGCTTGGCACTGAAGAGACATGGAGGTCACGTCACTTTCAAGGTCTACTTTTCTTCCTTGACCTGTCTTCCCTTTCACTTCATCTTTTACCCGTGACCTCACTTTTACTTCCAGTTTATATTTCTCTTCTTTTAAATACAGGAAGGAGGAGGGAGACCCCCCACACACAGACCTCTCACCCTCAATCAATAAATAATCCAATCACATAGAAGAGCTTCTCTCCAGATGAGATGGGTACAAAAATGAAGACATTATTATCTCATCAGAAAGTGAAGAGCTCAAGTGTCAGAGAACAAGAACAAAGAAGTGAATCCCCAGCATGGCTTCGCGCTCTATCTTCTTCAGACTGGGGCTCGGCAAACCACAGGCCCTGGGGCCAAACTGAACCTGCCGCCCATGAGCTAAGAACAGTTTCGCCATTCTTGCAGGGTTGGGAAAAAATTAACTCTACTACTTCGTGTCAAGTGGAAATTCTACAAAACTCAAACTGCACTGTCTGTCAATAAATTTTATTGGAAACACAGCCATGCCCACCCATTCGCGGGTCGTCTGCGGCTGCTTTCGCACGACAGTAGCGGTAACAGACTGCGGTGCCCAAAGGCTAAAATATTTACTACCGTGATCAGAAAAAGTTTGCTGATCCCTGATAGGGACAAAGATGTTATGCCAGCCTTTTGCCATCACACACTTACATGAGTACAAGTCCCCCTCCCCCCACCAAAAAAAAAAGCAGGAGTAAAATAGAAAAGCATAAGGAATCTCCAAGTGTTCAGCACCCAGATCAGATAAAAGCTTCCGTTGGTACCTGCAGCACTGGCTGGAGGCACAGACACCAGCCGATCGGTAACACGTGTTCCCGCCGCCTGATTTCTCATGCAATTCTGAGGGCTATTAACCATCCTAACAGTAAACGATCCCGATACCTTTTTAAAGCTGCAACGTTATTAACAATTAAAAAGCTGCCACCACACATACACAATAACTTTCTTGCACTTTAATATGCATATCCATAGTCTGATTATACCAGCGTGGCGAGACTGACAGGAAATGCTGACTGTAATGGCTCCAAAGGAGACACTACATTGATCAGTAAATAATACACGTTTTTTGAAACTGTCTAACTGCATATTTACACTTGTCAACTCTTATACACTTTGGTGACAGACTTCTTTCTCCAACATCTATGTAAAAAATTCTAATACTGATTTTTAAAATATGTTTAATAATTACAAAAAAACACATCTAGGACGTAGAGGGTTGAAATTATACCCATCACACAGTGCCCCCTGGAGCATTAATTGCTACATCCTTAACATTCCCAGTTACACCAGTGTGTTTGCAAATGTCTCAAAAAGGTTAAAATACGGGTTCCAAGTAACCTACTTCTAGTTGCAAGCACTTCTAGTGCTTGCAAGGGGCCAAGCACTGTA
Organism: Panthera uncia; assembly: GCF_023721935.1. Lineage (NCBI taxonomy): Eukaryota > Metazoa > Chordata > Mammalia > Carnivora > Felidae > Panthera > Panthera uncia. The sequence goes on from NC_064816.1 coordinate 37,203,307, forward strand.
TTAAGGACTTTACAGCCAACAGGGTAGATGCTACCATTGCCCCATTTGACAGATGAGGAAACTGAGGTTTGAGGAGGATACATGACGTGGCCACAGCCAGAGAATGAGTGAGACCTGGGGCTATCTACCATTACTTCAGACACCATGCTCCCCTTAACCCATACGAGGTTGTGGAAATCTGTATTAAACACATTTCCCAGGCATCCTTAGGGACCGCACTTTGAAAACCATGGCCCCAAGGACTCAGAGGTGAAGGAGAATAAAGTCTGATGGGCCCTGAGTTCAAGTTCCATCTCCTCCCCTCCAAACGCCGACCACGGGAGAATGAGAGAGAAATATGTCAGGTAAAATCATTTTATCTACACTGTCCAGAAAATTACTTTACTCTTGGCTGATTAGGTTAGCATCTCCTTGCCCCAAGACTCTGTATCAATTAAATGACACCAGCAGCTGAGAGCTGGGCAAGGTGGGGTGGAGCACAGTGGGGCAGAGACCTGGTTCTACCCAGTGACAGACTAGGTAAGGAGCCAGACAAACCCCTCACCCCCGCCCACATACAACTGCTTTTATTATAAGAGTGGTCAGATACATAAAGAAGTAAAGAGTATAATGAGCCCCAGATAGCCATCACCCAGATTCCAGAATAACAAGATGCTGCACCATTTGTTCACTCCTGAAGACTTGTGAAGGAAATCACAAATGACAAGCCATTTCACCCTACACAATCCAGTGGGCACCTCTTAAAAAATATGGAGAGAGGAATCCTTTCGATAATAACTGAATGCAGGTGTCGTGAAAAAAACAAGTCCACAGAGCATCCCGGGAGCTAGCGTGCTGGCCATGTAGCCGGCACGTCCATCCTGGAAGGGCAGGCATCCCTGTAGCCCACAGGCAAAGGGCCTAAGTAACCTGTCAAGGCAGCAACGCTTGACCTTTCCAACGCCTGGCTCTCGCCCTGGGCACAAAATTCCAGCAGCCAAGGTTCTCCCTTCCCACACCCATTCTCAGGAGGAACTGGACTGCTGCTCCTATGTAGTCTGTTCATACCGAATCAAGGGAAAAAACTCACTTCCTCCAACGTAAGGGACCCCACGAGCTGCCACTACCAGGAGCATCTTTACTTAGGAGAGAACTCAAGGAGGCACACAACACTGAGCCTACCCGCATGATTCTGGGAGATTTTAGACTGAGGAAAAGGCCAGTAGGTAAGGAATATTTCTGAAAAAAAAATTTTTTTGGAAGAAGCTATTTCCTTTTATATCACTGGTTCTATAAAAATCCTGTTTGTATATTAAGCTGCAGTTTTAAATGAGTTGGATTCCAATTTCTTCCACAAAGACAACTACAAGCCACAAAATCTTCCCTGCCTGAATCAAATAAAAGGGCCTTGAGGAACCACAGAATCTATTCAGAGACGAAGAGGCAGCAGGCCCTTGTGGTGAAGACACAGGCTTGGAAAGTGGCACAACTTAAGGTAAACCTCACTTATAAAACTTGCTCTGTGATCCGGAGCAGGTGACCGACCTAGGCACTGGGTTTCTGTCTTCTCAACAAGAAAACCGAAAAGGGTAACATCCAGAAGACGGTGATGCTGTTTGAACGAAATAACTCATGCAATATCCAAACCACTCTAGAACAACTAACGCCCCATGAATGGCTGCTGTAATTCTTTGTCACGAACGTTAATAAATCTCGCGGAACACAAAGAGGCATGAACGAGATTTCGTCTCAGGACCTATTCCAATCAAGTGGTTGGGGATGCACGGAACAGCGTGCACCGAAAATCCAAGCGTCGCCATCAGAGCAGACCAGGATGGGCCCCACTGATGTTGTCATCCTTGATTAAGGCTGACCGTACTCCCCCATCAACACGCGACAAGAGGTTAACAATTCACATGTTCATCTACAATCACTTTCCGGAACTCTGCTTACTAGGACCAAGACCACACAAATAATCAAACAATATGCTGCGATGAAATTAAAATGTACATTAACTAAATGGTGCTTAAATGCACTAATTGCTCATTTTTCTTTAAGAACGAATTAAAACGATGGCAATTCTCAACAGGGCACCTCAGCAGCCTGCATTGCATAGAGACTAAGTGGAAATTTCCTTCTTTCAGTCTCTGTGCATTACTTGAACCAAGTTAACAGAAAATAGATTATTGTTGAAAAACAACACGCAGTGTAATTTAAGTTCCTAGAATTTTACATCACAGAAGATATCATTTGAAATATAATAGTTGAATGCCTTCCTCCCTGGTACAGCCTGCTTCAGGGTATTGATAAAAACCAAGATTAATATGCAAAAGGAAACTGCAAGGCACTTGCCCTGCACCGGTCAGCACCTGGTACATGTGTGTGCTCCTCCCTTTGAGAAAGAAACTGCACTTGGAGAGTGAGAGTCTGGGTTTCATTCTTACCCCACCACTTCCTTCTAGGTTTGAGCCTCAGTTGATGCACAGGTAACAAGAGGGTGAGAATGGTCTCTTTTTTATCTTTTCCAAAGCTAAAGAATGAAAAAAAAAAAAAAACTACAAAACTATAATGTTTCACATAGTTAACAACAAAACCAGATGAAAGGTAGAAAAACGAATACTTCACATCACACAATCGTGGCAGACACGTGCCAAAAGCCCAACTGTTACACAACCAGATAACTGCTAAAACTGTGGTGTGTGAGATTTTCTCATTAATATAACAAGCATATAGTGTTTCACCGCTGGATGCCAGATATTAGAGTAAGTACTGGGTAAACAAAGGAAAACCATAAAGACTGGTCAAAAGCCACCGGACTGACATTATTTTGCTGATACTCATGCCAGTGGTCAATGTATAAGCTTGCCTCTAGGAATTCAGGTGCAGAAACTCTGAGGTCTAATCAGCACTCATCAGAAGGGAGAATGTGATCAATTAGTGATGTCTGTCAAGGACACAGGAAGGGGCAGCGGTAGGGGAAATGTAAGATCCAAAATGTGTCAAGAATGTTCACCACCTTTGATTTAGGCAAGGGTTTGATGCTTTTGTGTAGATGTCATGTGAACAAAAGCCTGCCCAATCCATTAAAAGTTTACTCTATAGTGAATTTGTATGTCCAGAAAAATGTGTGTATAATCCCATAAGGGGCTTAGAGAGGAATGGAAAATCTCTGCAATATAAATGCAGATTACCTTTATTACAAAATTGGATCATATTCTCATTCCTAGACTAATTTCCTATATCATAAAACCTATATTCAATTTTATAAATAGCATACACTAAGAATCATAAATTCAGTTAATGCAGAAATTTAACAGATTTTTTTTTAATAATAGTGAGAAAAGGCTGTTTTCGAGCAAGGATCTGAAAGGACAGAAAGGACCCTTTCTTTGAAGATATGTTTTTTCCCTCTGACTCTACCTCCTTGGGGACATAACTAGAGAAGAAATAAATTTCACAGCTAATATATATGAAGTAACATGTTTAACATTATCCAATGAATTTATATCTACCTACACCATATAAATTTATCTCACATAAACTGTCACCTCCAACAGAATTCATTAAAACAATGTTATAGCTTCTGAATTAAATGCAACCTTCTAATTGGAATTTCATCTTACAATAGTAGTGGATTTTCTTTTTTAATTGACAAAGGGAATAATTCATTAGTTTGTCTTACAGTTGTCTGAAAAACTGAAAAGTAAATTTGACACAGGTGTTGGCTGGCCACTGCTGTGAAGTACAGAGAGATGGGGGTGGGATGGGGACTGGACGTTCCTTCATCATCCTCAGAACTCGTCGTGCTGCTTATGGGCAAGGAAAGGATGGACACTCTCGCTCTCACCATCCTGAATGACTACATTACTAATATATTCCATTACCTCCACATAAATGTCATGTTAATTTCTGATCTTCATCAAGCCAGACAATGGTTTCCACCTTGGCCCCTAGCCAATTAGCTGTGTGGAAAATATTCAGCCAATTACATTACCTCTATTAGGTTAGAGACTGGAGAGAAAGGCAAAATAAACACCTCGAAAATACTTCGGAGATAAAATGTAAGTTGACACTGTCTTCGCATGCTGGAGCCCAAGTTATACAATCTGATAGGCAGCTGCCAGCACTCATAACTGCTTATTAAATCTAGCCACTCTTTATGTCGTGAGTGAAGATCTGTATTTTTACCAATATTAGGTTCATTGTGTTATGAAAGAGACCAAAATACTTAAGATCATTCGCTCCAGCTTATAAAACATATTACGTAGTTTATTAAATTGCTAAAATTACTTTTCAAACTCAAAATTTCAGGGCCTGGAAGTTTAAACACAACAAAGTGGCTTTGCCCACTGACAGGTTCCAGCACAATGCGGCTCAGAAGGGGAGCCCATCAGACAGCTTTCCTGTCCCAAAACACCTGCTACCTGCCCCCACCTCTTCCTGGAAGCTGCACCACCACCACCACCGCACCCCAAAACCGATGAAAAAAAATACACATTCTCAAGTTTTATACAAAGGCAAGGAACTCCCGGCCAAAACATAGCCCATTCTCAAGTCTTAAGTGAGAAGAATTATTTCCCGTGTTTTTCCTTCATCCAAATAGCTTATAACTAGGAATGTCATTATGAGAGAGATCAAATAAGTAACTGTGGGCAAGTAAGGAAAAACAATTGGCGACAAAACAATGTCATCTGGTGCTACATTCTTACAGCAGATCCCCCAGCAAAACACAATTTACTACTAGAGAGTGGGCAATGCCAAGGCACAGACTGAATAACAAGCCAGCAATTCACCACCTCTCCTCAACTCTTCTCAGGAAAACTCTATACAAATCCAGACTGTTATTATCACATTTATTAATAACACTGTGGCTAACTGCCTATTAAATATGCAGCAGACTCAGCCACTCTTCACTCGTGGAGTCTCGTGATGTGCATCAGATAGGTATCCACATCAACTTCAGCTTCACGCCAGGGAAACAGGAGCCAACTCATTCCCTGCTGGTGAATGGTGGCATTAAAGAACTACATCACGAAAAGAGACCTCAAGCACTCAGCCTTCCTTTTCTCTATCTTGCACCTAAGGAAATTTATTATGCAGGCATGGTTATCACCGGCATAAAATGAGTACACCGCCCATTTTGTTACCTTAAACGTTTGCTGTAATGATCTCTTTGCACAAACCTTTTCTCAGATGGTTTCACTGCCTTGCATGTGAGTAGCCATTTGTTGTTCTGGCTGCCTATGCCTGTGACTGTGACCCTGTTCTACCATGAGGACATTTACCATGAAACACTGCACTCAGAACTGGAGTTTATTTCGAGCCTAAAGACTCCAAATTATGAGCAGTTAACAATGAATTGGTGCTTCTTTTGGTTACTCAATAAACTGTAATGTCCTAAAAAGCCACAGGACAGTGGATACATTTTTGACAGTGAAAGGACTGTCAGATACAGAGTGCATGCAAAGTCAGGTTACTGCATCACAGAGGAAAAGAATTAGTCTTTTGGCAAACCTTGGAGGTGGGCTTTGACAAAGAATAGAAGGACAGAAAATCGGAACACATGCCCCAGCTCATCAGATTTGAGGTACTTCTATTTTCTACTAAAAACATAGTGAAGGGCAGTTTATTACAATCTGATGAATATAAAGCACTTCCTTAATAAAAAAAAAAAAAACTGGTATTCAATTTTATCAATTCAGAAGAGAGATCATTTTCATTATAGTTCTTCAGAATGATTTTTCAAATAGCAGGCCTCACCCAATGAAATTAATCAATAAAATGAACCCACTCTTTAATCCATTCATGTGGTTTTGTTTAATTTCATACATCAATTTTATGATAGTGAGATTGAGTCACTTTCCCAATACTGACGACAGAGATGACAGGTATTCTCAAACCTGAGTTTGTTACTATTTCAGTGCCTTCAGAATTCCAACCACTTCTATGAATTCTCATGTGTGTATGAGACAGACCCTGGCTTTGGTCTCAACTCTACCTGGATCCTAAAAGATACAATTTTTTATAATGCATGCTATCTGCTCACTAGTCTGCAGACCATCCACAGAAGTCTATCATAGCTATTTAGCAGTGGAAAGCCCTCAGAGGAACTTCATAGGTGAGAAATCAAAGGACTTCCCCAAGACCACCCAGGAAGATGATGGAGGACCTTGATCTGCTCTAAATTCCACAACTCCACTAACCATTTCTCCTCACTGTGGACACCCTTACCTTATGTGTTCCCATTTACAGTTGGCCTTATTTCTTGCCAATTAAAGAAGGGATGTCAGGAAGGTAAAAGACTGTTTTTCCTCAATCTGAAACTCCAGCGGAATACAGTACCAAACTAGCCTACGTGGAAGTGAATTTTAGAGCTCCCAGGCTCTTTGAGGATCACCTGGTCAGTAATAATTGCCTTAGTTACTTCACTAGGGCTTTTTTTTTTTAATCGGTGAACTGAGAAGGAGGTCACATTGGTCTCTAACTGTAAAATCTTTTACTATCTGTCCCAAATAACTAAATGTATAACAATGTCTTAAGGAGACACTTATCAGAGAAATTTTACTCAACTGGCTAGATGTCTCAACCTCTATACCAGAATAAACAAGAAAAAAATCACTGAGGACAAAAATCATTGAGGACAAAAGGAAGTAGGCTCCAGTTCTGACCAAGCCCAGGGATTTAGACAGCTCAATTAGACTCTAAGGGCTTCAGCTATTCCATCTATAAAATGAGGGCTTTTTGGGGCACCTGGGTGGCTCAGTTGGTTGAACATCTGACTTTGGCTCAGGTCATGATCTCACAGTTCCTGAGTTTGAGCTCCACGTCGGGCTCTCTGCTGACAGCTTGGAGCCTGCAGCCTGCTTTGGATTCTGTGTCTCCCTCTGTCTCTGCCCCTCCCCTCCTCGTACTCTCTCTCTCTCTCTCTCAAAAATAAATAAACATTAAAAATTAATGTTGGGGCGCCTGGGTGGCGCAGTCGGTTAAGCGTCCGACTTCAGCCAGGTCACGATCTCGCGGTCCGTGAGTTCGAGCCCCGCGTCGGGCTCTGGGCTGATGGCTCGGAGCCTGGAGCCTGTTTCCGATTCTGTGTCTCCCTCTCTCTCTGCCCCTCCCCCGTTCATGCTCTGTCTCTCTCTGTCCCAACAATAAATAAAAAACGTTGAAAAAAAAAAATTTAAAAATTAATGTTAAATGAGGGCATTTAAATTGACATCTTCTAAGGCCTTGGCAGCACTGACAAATAGGATGCTCTAACCTATGTGCTTTATTTTAAATGTAGAAAATCAGGGGTACCTGGGTGGCTCAATCAGGTAAGCGTATAACTCTTGATTTAGGTTCAGGTCATGATCTCATGTTTGTGGAATCGAGCCCCACTTCAGGCTATGCACTGATCATGGGAACTGCTTGGGATTCCCTTTCTCTTTGCCTCTCCCCCCTCTCAAAACTAAATAAATAAACTTGAAAAGAAAGAAAGAAAGAAAGAAAGAAAGAAAGAAAGAAAGAAAGAAAGAAAGAAAGAAAAGAAAAGAAAAGAAAAGAAAAGAAAGAAAAGAAAGAAAGAAAATCACAATAGAGACTAACCTGTCCCATATCAGATAACTATTAGGTCTCCCAAATTCCAATAAAATTCTCTTTCTCCTTCACTACACTTCCCTCCATTAAAAAGAACCTGTTTCAAATACAGTCACACTAAGACAAACAAGATGGAGTTTACACCAATGGTTCTTATCACTAAATCACTGAATACAAAACTTGAAATGAGATGGTTCCCCATAAAGGTGACCTCTTCCTATGAAAAAGCTACCAGTGAATGATGTCAGAGTTTTTATCCACAACACCTGGCCTCAACCAATTATTTTTTCTGTAAAGGCAAGTCACAATTGTTCCTTCATTACTATAAAAGAGCCACTGGTTGCTGAGGAACATGGTACAGTCCATCAAATACAGAAAAAACATGTAAGAGGAAACGATCATCATGTCTCTTCTGACCTCCCTTAAAAACTACAATTAGTATCTTAGTGAGGTGAACAATGATTGAAAAAAATGCTCATCTTTCTGAATATCTTTGAGAGTCCAGTATCTTTCTTAAGAGCCCTTATCATGTGGAAAGCTTGGGATGAGACCTTCCTAATGAACAAATCAGCCTTAAATTTCCTCTAAAACCCAAGATGAGGTCATTATACTTTTATACCACGGTGGCTCATTTTTTTGCTGAGTTATGATAGGACCAAAAAAGTAATTATTCTTTTAATTATGCATGTGGTTCATAATTTAGATAGCCCACCCTTCACAGTATGAACACACACACACACACACACACACACACACACACACACACACACAAATAAGTTCTCCTGTGTCCTGTTATGCCTTTGATAAATCCTCAGATCACTGCAGGGGTTATTCAAGAGGGTTACAGCAGAAAAAAATATCACGAGTTGCTCCCTTCTTTCAAAATGAGAATCTCTCACCCTCAGTATGCAATTGTTATGATGAACTTAGGACTTCTATCAATTTCCTGCACTGTGTGTGACCCCTGCGGCCACTTTTTTGTCTTGTGAATTTTCACACAAATAATCATAAAAGTTCACTTACCCTTTCGGCCAGCAAGCATCACATCCACCCGTTCATGGTTGGCAGCAAATCAGAGAAGGGCTGGAAGCCTTCACCATTGCCCAAATGTTCCGTCTGGAAACTGGAATTGTCAGCAAAAGGTCCTGGGACACTGCAATACAAAAATATTTTTTACACATAACTAAGATGTAGCTTCTAAAACCACCACTTCCTTAAACTTAAAAACAGCAAGGCAGACATAGAATCTAGAGGTAGGGGAAAACACCTTTAAAATGAGGGTAGATCAATATATCAAATGTGATGTTGTAAAATATGAACCGGAAATACTGTTGTGAAAGATACATCTACCCATTACTTCAACACATACACTGAAATGTTTTGTTTATCTTAGATTCGGTGCAAAATAGTTTACATATTTTAGCATTACAAAAATATCATGTCCCATTATAGAGTGCTTAGCTAACAATAAGGTGTTTTAACTCAAATATTACATGGATAAGTGTGCCATTTCCTATTAAGTAATTATCTTTCCTAGAGGATGAAAAAACATGGAAATTTAAATAATGATAATTAAAAAAAATGTAATGTTTATTTATTTTTGAGAGACAGACAGAGCATGAGTAGGGGAGGGGCAGAGAAAGAGGGAGACACACAATCCAAAGCAGGCTCCAGGCTCTGAGCTGTCAGCACAGAGCCTGATGCGGGGCTCGAACTCATCAACTGTGAGATCATGACCTAAGCCAAAGTCGGACACTCAACCGAATGAACCACCTAGCACCCCCCCCCTTTTTTTTAAATTATTTTTAAATAATAATGAACACTTCTCCTCCAAAATAATTTTTTAAATGCACAGGAGTTACTGAAGGAGCAAACCTCTGGGAGGTATCTCCATCAAGACAGAACGTACTATGTAATATACAGGCCTCAAAGTGGAGAAGCCTGAATTCTGAACCTGATATTGTCACCCGTTGTGTGGCCCCAGGAAAGCTATTTACTATCTCAGGATGCCAGCTTCCTCATGTGCAAAGATCGGGGCAGTAACTGATGCTCCCCAAGTCCCTTCTATTGCTTAGCTTTCTTGTTTTGTTTTGTTTTGTTTTGTTTTAATAAAGTATATTTATTCTGAACAAGCTAAGCTATTAGCTTCTCCTTTCGGATTCCTGATTAAAAAGAGTTTTATCGCGTATCACTGTTACATCGATCTGCCATCAACACTGAAGATGTGCTACAGGCAGAGAGGGCTTTCTTCGCACATGCACAGAATTCTCACCCTGGCACTAGTGCCCAGCCCTGGTGAGCTGCCACCCTGGGTGGCTGACAGCATCCCCTGGGTGCCCATGGAAGGCTTCCATTTCTCTCCAGGGAGTACAGTTCCAACTACGAGGGAAATCTGCCAAATGTATTACACATGACTGTTTCTCGAACTTTTGCGTGTATAAGCATAACTTGGAGTCACACAGCAAAAAGAGATGGGCTGAGGTTGTTTGCCATCGTTAGGATAAAAACCAAACATCCTTCTGTGGCCTACAAGGCCCTGCAAATTGGTCACTTCCTACTTCTCTGACACCTCCAGCCACCAACCCAATCTTCAGCTACAACACAGGCACAGTGGCCTTCCTTCCACCCCAAGCAAGCTATGTTCTTCCACCTCAGGACTGGAGCCCTTGCTTTTCCATGCTGAATGCCATGCCATGAGCCTACTCCTTACACAAATGGCTTTCTCTGGATCACTGGATCTTAAGGGCAAAGGCCGCTGCAAGAAGGCTGTCCTGCCTACCTACATAGGCTAGATCCCCAGCGACTCTCAGTGATATCACTCTATTCACTTTCTCCAGAGATTCTGTCATAACCTAGAAACTTTTTTCTCATGTATTCGCTTGTTTTCCCCGCTTGAATATGAGCTCCACAAGATAAGGGAGCATCTCTGTCGTATTTATCGCTGTACTTCAAAACTTCAGAAAAACGCCTGGCTCACAGCAGGCATTCAATACAGATTTACCAGCTCAACAAATGAATCAACCATCGAAAGAAGTCATTCTTCAACATCCTACAAAAAAATAAGGGCTATTGACCGGAAACTCACTATGTGCTGGATATTGTTTTAAGTGTTTGACAACAATTATTGCATCTACTTCTATTCTTACAACTTAGTTCCCGGTAGACAATGTTATAATCTTAATCCACAGATAAGAAAACTGAGGCAGAGTCTTAGTAACTTGCCCAACATCACACTGTATCAGGGGTTGACTCTACGAACTGCACTCACAAGAACTCTGTATTTTCCAGCCAATACATTATTACAAACAATTTGAGCACCTGCCTTGTAGTAGACACTCTTCTGACTCAAGCTTGCTGCAAGGTCTTGTAGAAGATCCTTAGCCCTTCTGACCCTGAGCTTCCTGCTTCACACATGGAAAGCTACTGTACCCCACAGAGACCAGGCGGACGAGACAAGAGAGCAAAATAGGCCAGGTGTGTAAGGTACAGGGAGCTATGGGGAAGGTAGCAACCTGGAAGACGAGCAGTTTTTCAGCTAAAGAGGGCAGCTGGCGCACACCAAAGCCAATTATTGCCACAAAGAAACATAAGCCCAGGGCTTCAAGAACTTCCACGAGTACAAACAAAGGCAGGAATCATTATCATTTTGTAAAATTTCAGGATTTTTCAAAGATAGTAGCTAATCTTTTAACAGCATGAGAGAAATAAAGAAGAAAGAAAACGAAAGAAAAAGAAGAGAGAAAGAAAAGAGAAAGCAAACAAGAAAGAAAGAAAGACGGAAGGGAAGGGAAGGGAAGGGAAGGGAAGGGAAGGGAAGGGGCAGAGGAGAAGGAAGGAACTTGCAACCCCTATACCAAATGACTGCTGAGGTCACTCCATGTCAGTGATTTCTAGAGAAATTCAGCAGCACAAAGAAGCTGTACAAGCGAACACAAAACAACATAGTAGGTGTCTGGGTAGATAAAGGCTTTCTAGAGGAATTATCTTGAACAAGTTTTAGAAGGAAAAGGAAGGTGAGGTGGGAAAGGCATGCCACAAAACCAAAGTAGCATATTCAGAGGCTTGGAGGTGGGTAGGAGGAGACAAGTCACCCTCAAAAGCAGCACAGGGGGGTGGGGTGGAAGGGGGGAGTGGAAGAGTTCATGTAGCTTTCCTCTTCGTTCATGCAGCTTTCCTCTTCGTTCATGCAGCTTTCCTCTTCGTTCATGCAGCTTTCCTCTTCGTTCATGCTCGGAAAAGCTGCAGGTTTCCAGCTAGGACACTGTGCTCTAAGGGTCTGACCGTTAGTGTTGTCCTGCTTGATTTCCTAAACCATTCAAGTTACCCCACATATATGAGAATAAAAACCATGTACCACTATGGTTTGTTTGTATACGTTTTAAGAGTCCAAAAGCCCCAGAACTGAATTTCATCTCCACCAAGCTCTATAACTCTAACCAAAATTCTGAACTCCAGAAATTAAAAAGGACAGCCATTGAAATAAAAAAAGTTAAAAATTTAAGCAACAACAACAACAAAAAACAGAAGCAAAGATAGACATCCAAATAAATTACCCAGAAAAGTGCCTAGAGGCAAAAACTGTCTACCTAGAATTATATAGCCAGAAAAAAAATTTCTTTGAAAAATGAGGATAAAATAAAGATCTTTTCAGACAAACAGAAGTTCACCATCTCTCTAGAAGGACATTCACAAAGAGGTATATCATTTAGGCCAAAAGAAAATGATTTCGGGAAGAAGGTTCTCTGACTTAGTTAGAAAGAGGGAGCCAAAATAACGAACTTGTGAGTCAATGAAAAGGAAATCCGTCAGAGTGACTGGGTGGTTCAGTCCATTAAGCGTCGGACTCTTGATTTTGGCTCAGGTCATGATCTCACGGATTTGTGAGTTTGAGCCCCACACAGGGAGCCTGCTTGGGATTTTTCTCTCTCCCTCTCTCTCTGCCCCCCCTCCCCCCCCCCCCCTTACACACACAGACTCTCCCTCTCTTTCTCTCAAAATAAATAAACTTTAAAAAAAAAAGTAAGTGCATCAAAATGATGTGCACGTCTCAAAAATAAAAATTTCTTAAAATAAATTCAAAAGTCTGGCAACACATCACAGGCTCCCTACCCCAGCTCACTTATTTACACTGTGGCGGTATCAATCACCAAGGCCTTGTTCTGCAAACCTGAGTGTGCAACTGGGGCACCAGCTTGAATTGCATACTCCTGCCCACACCCCCCCACCTCCAGTCCAGAGATTCAGGTCCCAGGAATCTACATTTCGACCAGATACCCAGGTAATTCCGATGGAGATGGGTCCCTCTACTCTGAGGGGCGCTGCAATGCTCTCCACCACTTTAGGGTCAGGAATTCAGCCAGCAGGGGGCTGAGCCCGAGGCTGATACACCAAAAGGACTTTGTAGCCTTCCTCTTCCTTAGGGCCCGGGAGAGAGCACCTTGAGGGGAGTTGGGGGGGGGGGGGGGGGCAGCAACCCAGTCTCAACCCTACCAATCAGGAGCTGCAATAAATTAAAAGCCCATTAACTTATTTTAGAGAAAAGCCTAGAAGAGCTGAAACATTAATCGTGCCATATTCAATCTGTTTTCCTAGAGATTTGAAAAACCAGATTGTCATCTTGGGGGTCATCAGAAAGAACAAAGCCTTCTCCCCTTCAATTTCCATATTTAAAATTGCATATATTCTTGCAAGGGCCCCCACCCAGATTTTCCAGGTCCCATGGCCCCTCCACAGTCTGACCACAGAGAAAGAAGCCTGGGATGCCGTGGGGTCTTGCCTTGTTTTTTTGCTTTTTGTTTTTTTTTTCTTTTTTAAGGAACCAAAGCCCAGGGCCTGTGGTTGCAAAACAGCTCCAGGAAAACAGGTAGAGGCAGCCACAAAACAACCATGATGTTTACTTGTTTTGTTCTCCCCTGTTTATTTTTCCCTGAAGCAATCCTTGCTCAGTACAAAAGTCTGCGGGGAGCTGGAGAGAGCAGCTGTGGTTCCCTGAGGCCAAGACCTAGCAATCAAGTTGTTTACCAAACACTGCCAGGCACCGGGAACACAACAACCGCACAGGCTGTATTTGCATCTGTTTTTCAAAAACAACCTCCAAAAGTCTAGGGCTTGGCCTGGTACTTCCTTGTATGGCTGAGGGCAACTTGAAAATTAAAGGCATGAACTGCTCTGGGTATTAGCACCCACGGCCTAAATGCAATGCATTATTCCATTTCTGTGGCATCCTCAGAAACATCCTACAAAAGGAGGACAGGAAGTCTGTCCTGGGTTGATACAGACAACACGTTCCCCTCCCTGGCATTTCCAAGCAAGCTAACAGTGGCCATCTTAGCAAATTAGCATTACCTGCCCCCCATCTAACACCTGAACACATCCAGCAGTGGTTCTCAATCTCGAACAAGCACCGGGATCCCCAGGAAGGCTAATAAAACAGAGACTGCTGGGCCCCTCCACCAGAGGGGCTAATTCAATAGGTCCAGGTTTAGGTCCTGAGAATTTCTAGAAAGCTCCCAAGTGATGCTGGTGCAATTGGTGTAGGCACCACACTTCCAATGCCACCACTCTCAGACGTTAGATATATCCTCGTCATCCTGAACACCTGGGAAATCGTTGGCCACTTTGACCTCTCCCACGGGTTATCTGAGTGAGTATGGCAGGGTCAAGCTCGAGGAAGTTCACAGAACAAAACACAGTACATGGTTTTCCATGTGCCTCTCCAGATGCTCTGCCCATCATCCCCCCCACCTCGCTCTGTGCCCTGGAGGGCTGCACCACTAGATACCCGTGTCCTCTGGCTTCCAGCTGGATACAACCAAGGGACTTCTCATCTTAGGAGGACAGGGAAGATGGGCCATCCGTTGCCCAGGCTCCCTTCCCTCCAGGGAAATGCAGATTGGCTGAGTCCCTCTATGAAAGGTGATGTCTCCCAGCCCCCTCCATATAGTCTCCACCTTCTCACAACCACTACCTGCCCTTCCCTTGTCCTTCCCAGGCCCAAGGAGAGATAAAAGCCATCTTTTTCCCATGGGGGCCCTGACACAAAACTCAAATTCAACATGCTGTCCATTGGACCTCCTTTGGCTTTGGAAGGCTAAATCTGGTATTTTACATGACCACAGGATATAAGCGTGTATACACATATACATGTAAATACAAATATACATGTATGTATGAAGTATACACATACACAAATGCACACATGAATGTACACACCCACAAATGTATATATTTATAGGCTTTTTAATGCAGCTGTATCATATTGGTCAAAAGACCTGGGAGCCCCAAGGTCAAGGCCATCTCCTGTGATTTACAAGGATGTTCCTTCAGGTCCCATGTGCTACAGGAAGAGTGGGCCCACTCTGTCTCATCGGTTACACAACCTGATGGGAAGGAGAGCATTTGTGAGAGCTTCAATCCTTCTCTAATTTATTAACTTCATTTCTTTTGTTGCAAATGGCACCAAAATAGAAAGGGAACAGAAGTGGGTGGAGCAGGCTCCATCATCAACTCCCGTGAATAACTTTCTGACAATGCTGAACCCAGTTCAAAAAGCACACCGGCTGCAAAAAAAAAAAAAAAAAAAAAAAGTGTGTGTTGTCAGTTCACAAATAAAATGCCAATCTGCCTCAACTAATAAGGCTTAGAAAAGAAGAAGAAATAATACTTCTGCTTTTAAAATAATAATCACCTCAAATGTACCCTAAATAAGCTTCTGTTGGAAGAGCTAAGTTCTAAAGTTCTAGTAAAAATGGTCAACCAAATTTAACCAAAAGAGTCAACCACACGAACGTTCTTGGCTTCAGCAAGCCCACCTGACTTCACTTCACTTAAATTCTCTAGAGCTAACCACTCTTCTCTTGCTTAACTTTCACTAGCAAGATTTCTTTCAACTCATCAGAGGACTTTTTGATATTTATGCTCAAAAACAAGCTTTTAAGTAAACCCACTAGGTTAATTAGAACGCATGGGGAATATGGTTTCCATGTAATTACTTTTCTAGTTCACTGAGGCTCTACCAGAAACCTTTTGTGCTTGTTTGTTTATTGATCTTCCTTTACTAAAAATCTTAACATTCTCCTTAAAACCTGGAGTCTTGTCTTCCTGTTGCATTTGTCTGTCCCTTCTCCCTATCTCCTCAATAAGTAACCTAACTTATGTCTAAATGCTGCTATGAAAAATAAGTGATTTAAATGGAACCCCTTCTTAGAGAATAAAAAGCACCATTATCCTGCTGCCTTCCAATCATCCCCAAATCCCATTTCTGTATTAAAGAAACTTCACCTTGGCTCCAATGCTCACCTCTTCCCACCACCCTCCATTACCAACATCATGAAAAATCTCAAAACTTTCCTTCTTCCTTCAAGAAGAAAGCCATTCAGTCAACATCCCTTGACTTCCAGCAACCAATTCCCTTTCTTAGAACCAAGTTATTGCCCTGCTAACAGCCCACCTTGCCTATCATCTACCTCCAAGGAAAAAAACCATGGTCTCTCTCCACCATGATTCCTTCAACCTTCCAAACCCTTCTTTCGATGATCACATGAGAGGGAACCATTGTTCCCAGCACAGCCATATGGCTTTCACTTCTGAATATCAAGGACACTCTTCTATATCGTTTCAGGTATTTTAGTATCTGGTTCACAACTTGTGTCTAGATCCATCCGGTGTGGCCACTTCTATCAACCTCAATAGCCATGAAGATGGTCCTTCCAACAGCCTGGCTAATGCTTACATAAGGCCTGGTACAAATAAGGCACTCAAAAAAAAAAAAAAATCTGTTGAATGAGTGAACATACACCTCGTTATCTGAACTTCCTTATCTTAAAAGATTCCAAGCCCTCCGAGAAACAGTACAGCGCAGTAGCTGGAAGCATGGGCAGTGGAAAGGCTGCCTAAGCCCCATTCTAGCTCTGCCACTGACTAGCGCAACTCCGGTCAAGTTGCACCTGAAAATTGGGATAATGTTTGCCCACATTCAGTAAGGGCTCATTAAATGCTAATGAACCACATTGCCATTTCCTCTATACTTAAGGGCATGGCCAAAACTTGGATCTTCCCATCCTTCAGAAGTGCTCCACCTCTAAGACCTTGAAATCTGAAAATCCACTCACAACCTCCCACTGAGCCACCTCTCAGCAGGTCATTTCTGTTGAACTTGCTCCTGGACTGTACTGAGGCAAGCCACCACTACCTCATCCAGCATCCCCTCTCTCAAGTTCCTCTCTTTTACATCATCTACCACTCACTCTCCATGGTACTCAGTACCCCAAAATGCCCTGCATCACTCAGGATGCCCTTGTCTTTTCTACCGACTTCTTATTCAAGCTATTTGGTTCCTTCGCCAAAATCCACTGGGTGAGGCGGGGCTAGGCATGATTCATGTTTTATATCCTCAATGCCTACACTATAGTATCCGGGGCAGAAGGTCATTTCATGTGGCATTAATCTGAGGCCCTTTCAGGGAGCCAGGAAGACTCCCCATAAGCCAACTTGGCATCTAACCTGTGACAAGTTTCTACTTAAGAATCACAGGAACTCCAGGCTCAATTTCACAAATACCTTCCCCAGCTGGTTCATTTCGATGGCTCAAAATACTAACATTCCATTCCCACTGGCAAATTAGGCTAAGCTAAGTAAGTAGAGCCTGTACAAGGTGGGTATCCCGCTGGTAGGACAAATGGTGTCTCTGTCCCCAAGGCCCAGGGGAACCTCAGTAGCTCTCTGGAAGAACAGTCAAGTGAACAGAGAGCTAGATGCCATCTGGGCTCTTTATAAGGCTTTTGTGGTAAACATGTTTACTTTCTTTTCATTGGCTGGCCTTATCACGATCAACTATTTTGTTTTGAGTCTTGCTCTATAAATATGTTTACTTTGAGGGGAGAGCTCTTTTGATAGCCAGCACACTTGTTTTTCACACTTTTAAATTTCAAAACGTATTTTTGACAATCCATAGTCAACAACTCAAGGTGATAAAACAAATTACATTATTTCACTTTCACTAGAGACACAATCCCTATGTATCTGTTCAAAAAAAGCTTGAGATGCCTTGTTTGTGAGCAAGCCTCTCCATCGGATAAGAACAAAAACGACATTCATAGTGATGATGTTACTAACAAGGAAAAACTACAATGGCAGGTCCCGTAGAAAAAGGAAGGAGACAGCCCAAGCCTCAGTTTCCCCAGCAGTAACCTTCCATGGGAAGCTATGCGTGAGGACATCAGAGCTTGTTAACAGGACCTATATTGCCTGTGACAAGTTACGGTTAAATAATCAGTATACGATACTGCAGTGGGGGGAAGGGGCAATAAAACAACTTTTCAAAGAATGAAGAAACCAACTGGGTCACAGTATCAAGTGCAATTCTTCTGAGACTTGTTCTCTGGGATGAGTTTTGCCTGCTTCACAATTAAGAAAAAGATAGCAGCTTAAAACTGTAAAAAGGAAAAGTCCTCCATTACTGGAAAAAAAGGAAAATATCACAAAAGAGTTAAGGGGGGGGGGATTTTTTTTGAGGAAACCGACGGTTTCGAAGAAGGATTTTAAAGCGCTGTTTACGAGACTCACTCTGTGGGATGAAACATGAAGTTCCACTACAGTTGGGCCAAATCTCTGTTCTAAGAGATTTCTGTGTCGCCATATTCCAACTAGAAACAAAAGCCATCTTACCACAGGCCTTTGAGGTTAATCACAAATTACTTAAAGGAATAAAAACATAGAGACCAAATTCTTTGTTAAACCAAATAATATCCCCACATACCCTCAAATCATCTTTTAAATTCATGCCCAAGTCGAGGAAGTTAAAAAACAATGACAAAACAGTCAAGGCTGTGGTACCAGAGTAAGGTAAACATTGTCATTTACTAAGCATGATTATTTCATCACGTATGGTACTGTAGGGAGATGATGTTACCACACTGAGGGACCCATATAGCAACTCACCCATCCAACATGGATGACGTACACAGCACAGAGGCAAGAAAGAACACGCACACTAAACAGACTTCTCTTCCAAGGCAATAATGTGCTGACAGGGGGTCAGGAGGGCATTTGGAGGCAACCACCATCCCTGACATTCAGTCTCTCCAATCCAGGTAGAAGAATCAAAATAAACAGCTTCCCAGGTAGTTTCAGCAGAAGGGCAATAACCCAGGAGGGTGGCTAGTGCATGACCCATTAGCAGAAAGAGCAAACCTTGCCCCAGCTTTGCCACCAACCGTCTGAGACCTTTTGCAAGTCAGTGAGTTTCCAGAGCCTGGGTTTCCCTTCCTATGAATTAACGGCAGTGAATCCCACCTTTCCGAACGATACCATGTCACGATATTATGCGTCGGCCTCAAATCACAAACACCACTGCAGGGGATAACCGACACTTCAAGGCTTCAGAATCCAATCAGTATAATACTTGGGAGTGCTTTCGAACAACCCACAAAGGCATCCAAGTTCCCACAACTTAGGAGCAGAAATGAAGTTCTGAGTTGGCGTGACGTTGGCCAGTGACTAGTCATCAAACATGCTTCGGCTTTTAGTTGTCTGAGCAGACGGCTGACTCAGCAGGTTTACGGTTACCCAGCCAGCCACGTCCATCTGACCCACTGCCTCAAAGTAATTTGCCTTCAATCTTAAAAACCAAAAAACTTAAATGACTAATGAAATGACTGAAGAACTTCCAGACAATTCTCACAGAGTTTCAAAAAAAAATAAAAAAATAAAAAATAAAAAAAACTAATCACAACGGTAAGTAGAGAAGAAGAAAACAATTGTCCCACATCCGACAGCCACATTTCCTTTCGAGAAAAAAAGGGCACATTCTAGGGGGTTGGAATGACGTGGTTTGGAAAAGCCTCAGGAGACCAGAAGTGCTGATGATTAGGACCAAATCATCAAGCAAAAGTGTCAAAGAGTCAAAGTGGTGAAATGTCTGTTGTAAATACAAGACAAGAAGGAACACGCTGGCCTTTCACCCTGGTGGCTCGACAGACTGGGAGGCCTTTGGGTAATCTCCTGAGGACATCCAGTTCTAAGACAAGCCAGTCTTAGAGAGCACCCAGTGCTCTGTATTGAGCATTTTGCCCAGACTCTTATAAGCCTTCCAACAGTGGCACAAGTAAGCGCGACCATCTCACAGGGCTCTGAGGCTCAGAGAAGGCGAATCCTTTCCCAAGGCCACAGTTTGTAAGTGACAGAGGCATGGGTTTCTCGAAGCCAAGCCTCCTCCCTGAATGGCACCAAATACTACAGTACCGTTCTTTCAACAGCTCAAATGGGAAACATGAGAACCTCTGGAACAGCTCCCAAGACAGAGCCCAAATGGGAATACAGGGGTTAGAACCTTAGTGAGAGGACCCCGCTAAAGTTCTTGGCTTCCTGTTTGCAGCCAGGCAAATCCTAGGAAGGCAAAAGCAAGGAGTCAAGTGAGCCTGGGTATCATGGCCTCGAAGCTGTATGGCACACCCCTACTGAGAACAGAGACGTGGAGGAGAGGGGTTTAGGGCAGGTGGTTGAGGCACCCATCTGGTCCATCCACTGCCTGTGCAAAAGGGATGCTTTCTAGTGCTGCTTTTGGTGTCCTCTCTGGTTTTTCATTTCCTTCTGACTTGCAGAACGGGTCACCATCCCCTCCTTCCTGCCCTAACGCTTCCCTTCCCTTCCCTTTCCTTCCTTTCCCTTCCCTTCCAGAAAAGGCACCTGTCTCAAGTATACAGGATGAGACTCAAGTGAAATTCAGTCAAACTCCAATTAACTGTGGTACCCATGTCTGGAGGTTGGGAAGAGGGACATCCAAGTACAGCTGTCTTCCTAGCATGAGAAGTTAAATAACAGTACGTGATTTAAATAAGAGCCGTGTCACGGGGAGGACACGATTAATTCGGCCTGCGAGTCGAATTCTACAGGCAATAATTGCTGCAAAATTCAAAAGCATGGAGCGATCACTTGCAACAAATACATCCCAGGTTGCAAACTCCCCATGGAGTTCTAGTTCCTGATCTATTTTGGCCCAGAGCATCAGAATTTGGCTGCCTGAGGTCCATTTCTGGCTGTGACACTCACAGACCGAGTTACTCAAGCTCTCTGGGACTCAGTTTCCTCGGCAGCAACCCGGGGGTAATGACGGGTCCTATGACATGGAGTGGTTTGAGGATTAAGTGGAATAATGCACGTAAGCCTTAAAACAGGGTAAGTGCTGTTACTACAACTCTTGGCAGATCTCCAGCCCCAGTCTCCGTGGCCCCGTATATACCATCTGAAACCTCACACTCTCCACACTGGCTCCTCCTCTCCGTCTCCCTGTGTCTGCCCAAAGTTCCTCCTTCTTTTCCAACAAGCCAGAAGCCGTGAGGGGTTCCACTCCACCCTTGGCCCGACACCAGCCAGCCGCCATGTTCAGCTCTCATTTGGTTTCTACGCTGGCTCTTGTGTCTCTGGTTCCATCTCCATTTCTCATACCTCAGGACAAGAACAGGAACCTGAGAGTCTGAGCCCCTGAGTTCAACTCCTAGCTCTGTCACAGAGTAACCTAATTTGTGATTTTGGACAGATTACCTAACTTCTCTAAACCTCTGTTTCTACATCTAGAAAACGGTGCTAAAAAGACTCCCCAGGTATCCACACCCCCCCCCCCCGCCACAGTACTGCTGTCAAGATTACATTACGGGTTGAATGCATGCACCCAATAGCTGGCCCATGGTAAGGGCTCCCTATATGACAGGTGTTGTCCTCAACTTTGCGTGGACCACACCATTAATTGAACACCAGTGCCCAATCTCTCCTCTCTCAACTCTTAGAGCCGTTGTTCTTCCTTCATGATGCCAGATTTGAGTCAGTGACCCACAGAGCGTAATTATGCCCCGTTTTTCTTTTGTGTCCATCAATCTAATATTACATCAAAAACTTACCAAAAGAAATAAGTCAAGGACATGTTTACAGTAGTAAAACACGGGGAACTTTAAAAAAAGAAAGAAAGAAACGGGCCCTCTCATGCATGGCTAGGGTCAGGGGAACTTAGGAGATGAGTTGGTATTGCTTCAACAGCCTTCAAATCATGCCATTCCTGTCCATCCCTGAATTGATCCTCAAGCAACAGTAATCACTGGGGAAAATTCAGTTACAACGTTGCAAAGAAACACAACACCATATTGCCTATGGGACATAAAAGCTGGGGAAAATAAATGTCCACTGAAAATTAAGTACAAGTGGATTCATACTGATGAAATACTACGCAGACATTTAAAAGGGTTGTAAAAATAGACAAGGACACAGAAGGCAACATGATCCCCAATCATACCTGTTCACCAACATTTGTTGAATGATATATTGCTAAGCTACAAAAACTGATTCTTTTTAAACTTATGATTTCTGTATTTATTGTGTACCAGTTGCTACAAAAGAGAACATTACACACACTATTTACCGTAAACCCCAATGAAGTAAGTTTTACCTGTTTATTATCCCATTTTAAAGACAGAAAGAAATTAAGTAACTTGTTCAACATCACATAGTTAGAACGCTAGGATTTAAACCCAAGTCTTATTCCAAAGTCCTTGCTCTTTTCTAACTAATGTTGCTGCTCGTGAAAATATTATTATATTTATAGTCACAGGAAGTATATTTCCAAGTAAAGCGACTATAAAGGCAGACAGAAAAGCAGGAGCAGTAATTCTCACGAGGGGATGGGACTATACATAATTTTTATTTATTTTTGCTTTGGTTTGGTTTTAAAATGTTTTACGTTTATCATAAATCGCTTTTGTAATAAGGGGAAAAGAGAGAATTTTTTTTTTCTGTTTTCAAAACCTAAACATCAGCTACCCTCTTCCCCTTCCTTGTGACAGATGCCAGTGCTGGGCAAGTACCAACCCTGTGCAGGAGGCAGTGATGCCCAGTGGTGAGAGGCTCAGGGGCTGGGGTCAGATCCCCTGGGTGTGGACCCATCGGAAGTTTCACGAGAACTGCTTCTGGCTGCTTCAAGAATGAAACACGCAGTACGTACATGTTTTAGTTAGATCAGGGCTCACACATACTAAGTACCCTGCGATACTCGTGAAGATTATTATTACCAGTGACACCATCAAGGCACTCAACGCACTGGACAGCCTCTCTCTGGAGATGGGACCAAAACGCATCCAAAGGGAGGGTGCCCAGTCTCTTTATACTAATCATCATAAGAGATCGGACAAACACCCTTCTTTAACCCCTAATTTCCCAGGACTGGCAAAGCAACAACACGGACAGGCCTGGAGCAGGACTACCTGGCTGAACCCCAGCTCCTACCCTGCTGACTCTCCCGGCCTGTCTGCTCACTCGTAAGGCAGAGATCACAATTCTACCTCAGAGGATTGTGCTAGGAACGGAAAGAGATGATGTACGTGGGACCCTTGCCCTGGGGGGCGGCCCACTGTAACACACATTTCCCGTATTATTGCTTTGGCATCCAGTAAGGCCACCCTGCCCACCACACGGATTTGGTCAAACTTACAGCTTTTCTTCCCAGGAAAGGTTTTCCTGTCACTGTTTTCCATATTTAAACACTGGATCATAATATGGAAAAGATGTTTTCAAATGACCCACGCCCTCCTGTACTTTGGGATTTGCTTGTGTATTAGTTTTCTCTGGCAGCCATAACCAAGTATCAGATTAGGGGGTTTCAAGGATACAAAGTTGTTTTCTCTTAGTTCTACCGAGGCTACAAGTCTGACATTAAAGTGTCAGCAGGCTTAGTTTCTTCTGAGGCCCTCTCTTTGGCTTATAGATGGCCACCTTCGCCATATGTCTTCCTGAAGCTTTCCTCTTGTGCACCTGTGCCCTAATCTCATCTTCTTACAAGGACGCCAGTCATACTGGATGAGGCGTCAGCTTAATAACCTCATTTTACCTCGATTAACACCATCAACACCCTTTCTCCAAAGACAGTCACATCCTGAGATACTGAGGGTTAGGACTTCAACCTATGAATTTGGCGGGGGGGGGCAGGGGGGGCGGGGGGGGGTGCAGGGAGGACACAATTCAGCCCCATAACAGCTCCCCGTGTCCTGGAAAAACAGGAGTGGACATCAAACTGGGACTCGGCTGATTGTGTGCCTTGGCAATTTGAGCGCATACAATGTCTGTGAAAGCTGCAGGCACACGGGGTGGCAACGTGGTCAGGTCTCCGTCCAGACACCCAGGTGTGCCTTCCCCAAGCTGTTACAGGTCACCACCCCACTGCTCCTAGACGCCCCATCTACACAGCAGGCCAATGCTTGCGCAGTGAAATGCTCCATGGAGCCGTGGCCAATCAGGTCAGCAGATCCAGCTACTGCTCACATTTATGTTTTTCTAGACAGGATGGGAAGTGTTCATTCCTGGCATGGACGGCCCAATCTGGGCTCATGAAAAAAACATAAATCACAGTTGAAATTCATTTTTAAAAATCAGTACGTACTTCATTAAAACAAATTTTTAAAACACACACACACACACACACACACACACACGCAACGGGAGTTTCTTGATCCACAGCGTATAATTTACAAAGTGCAAATATCTAAGATACATGCGCTAAATTTAAAGAAACAACTATTATTAAACACCCCCATTATGTAAGGCCGTGAAATGTATTTGCACTCCGCACATCCGTTACAATATTTCAACTGAGCCTCACAATGTTTGGCAGGTCTTTCCTTCAGTGATAATAAGAGGCTTTTCTTTCCATTAAATATCTAAATTAAGTCAAATAGTATATGTTAAATAAGCCCATAAGTCCCTTTGTATGATGCAATGCAGTCTTGAAATGCTTATCTGCTGAGCATTCTAACTTAAAGGCTGGCGGTTTATGTCCCCTACAGAGCCCCGGGACCCTGCTGGCTTGGCCAGACTGTGAAAATAAGCTTCAAATGACCAAACGCAACTGCAACTTTAAAAGTAGGAACCAGACCAGACACAACAAACCACAGAGTAGTCGCCTCACTTGTCATAATTCATGTGTGTGGAATTCAACTGTAAAAGCATTCACAGAGCGCTAACTTTCCTTCGCTGGGGCACTCCGTGCGGAATGTCAGATTTTGAAAAGCTGCTGATAAGTCACTCGTGATTACAAGTCTACAAGTTGTAGCATTAATCAAAAAAATACTTATCCCGGCCCCAAAACAGCCTTGTCTGTGCCATCCAGCCCTAAACAATGCAGGCGAGTGCCAATGTTTTTAGAAATCCAGATTATAAAAATGTGTATTCTACGAATAGCCCTGCATGAACATCAGGCTTCTTTCTGATGGTGTCTTTAACTTCCATTTCCACCATATTCTCCCATCTTGATGGCCTACATAATGATCACTTATAGCGAATCTTTTTTTGAAAAAACAATTTCATCATGGTTCAATGACTCAAAAATATAATTCTTACAGATTTTTACAAGAGAGACTTGAATGGATAAATATATACATGTGTAGATTTCAAAGCTCTGCGTGTATATATAAATATAAACGCATGAAAATGTAATAATCCAATTAGCACATCTTTTTTGGAAACTAAATTAATCTTAACAAAACTGGCCTAACCCGCAGGTAGGAATCGGAGGAAATGCCAGCAGTGATGGTGGTTAACAGCTGCATTAATTCTACACTTACCATGTGCCAAGTGCAGTGTCTGGCCCTTGACATACATTTTTCTCATTTGGCTTCTCACAACAAATCTCCAACGTACGACCATATCTTTCACAAATAAGGAAGCTGTGGCTCAGAGTGGTTCAGTAATGTGTTCAAGGTCACATACTAATTAAGTAAAGAACCAGGATTTGAATCTAGTTCAGACTGTGCTATATTGCCTCCCAGTGGTACCTTAGAGACAGGATATAGGCCCTGACTGAAGGTAGGGTCATATACCTGGCCCCTAAATGGCCTTTCATCTTGCCTAGGGACAGGCAGTACAGCCTAGGCCCCCTCTCCAGAAAAGAACCAAGAGAAGACATACCTGACAGGCAAAGCAAAAAGCCAAGAGAGCTACATCCTGCCTCCACCGGAGGCACACAGAGGAAGAAATCCCCACCTGAAAATGAATCCTTAACCCTCCCTAACTATTACCTCTTTACTTTGTTACCAAAAGCGTCATATGGATGTTCCTGAAGAGTCTCATTTAGCCCTGTTGATGAGCACAAGAAGCACACATTTAAGACAGAAAAGCAATAGCAGTCTTCTTTCCAGAAGGCAATCCAACTTTTCCTGGGTGAGAAAAGATGGAAAAATGGGTGAAAGAAGCAAGAGCACTGCATTATCCACTTTCCGAATGCCTCTTCAAACAGGAGCTGCTCACTGCTCAGTGGAGCAGAAAGAGAACGGGACGGGGAGTCAGCCAAGTAGGATTCCAGTTTCCACTCGGCCCCACATCCGGGTACCCTCTCGTCCTCCCACAGTGAGGGGTGAGAAAGACAGTCTCTAGGTCTGCATTCATTTCAGGCTTTCTCAGACTCTGACAGCTTCTTCTGAGAGTGTGCCACCAGCACCCCAGCCCTGCAAAGCTCAAGAGCTAACACCTAAAGCCAAGAAAACGTCACCTTCAGGAGCTAAACTGAGCATCTCCTTAACAGGGATCACATGGGATTAGCAGTGCAAAGGAGGATCCCTGAATAACCAGTAGGTCAGTTTTAGGGTGACATGAAAACAATCTGCCTGGGCAAAAGTTACCAGGCATTTCCAGCTTCTGCAGGCACACAGGGCAACCCACATTCCTTTCCTCAACTCCAGTCCTGCTTACCTGTCTGCCTCCACAACACGTCCTCTGGGACGCCTAGCTACCCCAGAGGCAACACATCCAAAATTCAATCTTCCCGGAAACAGCCTCCACACACATCCTTATCCTTCCCCATCACAACTGCTGGCAATTACACCCTACTAGTCATGCTCAGGCCAGGGATCTCTGAGTCAATCTCGTCTCGGATCTTTCTCTCAAATCCTGAATCTATTCTATTAGGAAAGCCCATGAAACCTGCCTTTAAAACAGATCTAAAATCCAACCACTGCTCCCCACCTTCATTACCAGCTTCCTGGTCACAGCCACCAACACCTCTCCCCTGGATTATACAATCTTCCTCACAATTCTTCTTGCCTCTTTCTTTAGCCCCGCCCCCACGCGCATCCACAGTCTACTCTCAACCCAGCAGCAAGAATCTTCTTAAAATTTACATTAGGTCAGTACCTCCAGTAGTACCAGGACACTCAAGTACAAGGCAAGTCCTTTAATGGCAAGGACCCAGTTAGCTCTCAGAGCCCATCTCCCACCAATCTCCTCCTGGTTCACTCCCTCAGTCACATTAGCCTCCTGACTGCCCCCCAGCCTTACAGGACATGCCCTGCACCAGAGGGCCTTTGCATTAAGGATCCCCTCTGCCTGCAATGTTCTACAGGACTAACTCTCTTACCTCCTCTCAAGTCTTTGCTCAAAAACACCTTCCACCACTCCTAGGGGTGCCTGGGTGGCTCAGTCAGTTGTCTGACTTCAGCTCAGGTCATGATCTCGTGGCCCTTGAGTTCCAGCCCCACGTCGGGCTGTGTGCTGACAGCTCAGAGCCTGGAGCCTGCTTCCGATTCTGGGTCTCCCTCTCTCTCTGCCCCTCCCCCACGCATGCTCTCTGTCTCTCAAAAATGAATACATGTTAAAAAATCTTTTTAAATAAAAATACAGCACACTCCTATCCCACAACACTGCCCGAACCCACTACCCTGCTTTTCCCCCTGCACATGCCCCCTAACATACTACATGATGCACTTCTAACGTCTCTCGGTTCCCATCCTTTGTCTCCCCCCAGGATATGAGCATCCACAGGGGTGAGCATCTGCTCTGTCCGCTCAAGTGCTTCACACTCCTAGAACAGGGCAGGTGCAACACAGGCACTCAGTAACTACCTGTTGAATGAATGAAGAGATGGACGACTCCCGAAGAGGGGACATTCTGAGAAAACGGTCTTTCCCACAGGCCAGGGCATGTTGTCTTCGCCTCCCAGAAACAAGGAAGAAAAACAGACGTGTCTACATGCAGCAAAGACACGGCACAGACACCACCGCTCTATGTCCTGCACATGGTGACAGGGGAGAGGAGGGTCACCCAGGCAAGGGGCTCAACTCTCCCATCTGGGACACAGTCACTTCACTTTTCCTGCTCCCAGGAAGGGGCTAACACAGGCAGCCCTTCCTTCAACCTTTCACCCTTCCTTCAACATTCTGTTCCACTTCCTAACAAGATGCCCAGCCCGAAGACTAGAAAGGCACACCTGAAGCATGCAAAACTGTAACTGAATAAAAATCAGATCCACAGCACACTTCAAAAGAAAATGTAACAATTACTGCTTTTTTTCTAGAAGTCAAAATTTTAATCCAACAGCATAAAGATAGCCATGCCACATACATTTAAGTTTTCTTTTCACTCAAAAAGCTCAGGGTGTGAATATGAGGACAAAGCATCATGCCCTTCAGAACAAGATGCTGACTCTAGCACGTGGGTGCGGAAAGCGTCCATGCGGTCCAACACGTCCATTCTTTCCAAACCCCAAGCTCCCATTTCCAACGCCATTTTATTTCTGTTTATTGTTTTACACTCAGACGTGATCAAATTTAAAAGAAACATTCAACTAAATGGTATATGCATTTCCCTTTGATCAAAATTTACACAGCAAAAAAAAAAAAAAAAAAAAAAACCCGCATATTTATACAGCTGAGCTTGCCACAAGTCACTGGGATCACGCATGCAGAGTAACGGTCATTTCCAAGCTTTTATTAGTTCCTATAATGATCCGAGACAGGGGTCATCAAAATGCCTTTGCCGGAGCCAATCTAACATTACTGCAAATTCCCATTGTGAAATTAAAGAAGTGTAGGGAGGAGGAGAGACAGGAGCAAAGCAGAAAAAGCAACTTCTGGGCCGTGAGGCCACAGAAGAAAAAAAACAGGGACTTCAGGATCAAGCACCGTAAAGAGAACAGCACTTAATCTAAGTACTGTCTAGCTCACCTCTGTTGATTCAACCTAAGGAAAATATTTCCGCTGCTAGGCTTGTGAGACCCCGCGACTTATTATCAAGGAATGTTGCCAGAAAAACAAAAACAACAACAACAAAACAGTCCTCATGTTTTTTAAGGAAGGAACAAGGGGTCAGGATACCCTGGGTCTCTGAGATTCAGTAACTATTTTGTCTGCCGCTGGGAGAATGGATTAGAAAGATGGCCGGTGTTGTTCATTTGAAACTCCATCATAGATTCTGTTTAATCACATGTTCATTAAGTATAAACTTATAAAAGAGACATGACGACTAAGTGCAAAGTAGATCCTCGACCGGGGAAAATAATGGCCAAAGAAGACTTTACTGCCACGCTGACAAAGTGAGATGACAGCCTGGAATCAATGTTCAACCTCCTGAGGTGACAGGTGCACTGTAGTCGTGTAAGGGAACAGCCATGTTAGAAATAGATACTCACCGAAGTATTATATGGTAAAGGTGTCTGAGGTCTCAAAGCTGGCTCTCAAACAATTAAGGAAGATGATAGGCAAACACATTGTGTGAGTGTGAGAGAGAGTATATGTGGGAGACAGAAAGGAGGGAGGTAGTGAGGAAGGGAAGGATAAACCAAAAGAGCCAAGTATTCACTGGTGAATCTAGCCTAAGGTTATACAGAGATTCCTTGTACGGTTCTTACAACTTTTGTATAAGTCTGAAATTATATTGACATCTAAATGAGCTGATACCTAATCTCACTCCTGAAATACATTAACTTGGTTATTTTCTTGAAAAATGAGAAAAAAATTAACCAGGAGAAGATGCATTTAATTGCTTCGTGAGTTCATCGGTTCTTTTAGTGTCTTAACAAGCGTTTGTGAGGTACCTACCCAGTGCCAACTATGTCACCTGTCGAAGCCACTGCGTGCTTTCTGTTTCACCCTCGGTGGATTTCAAATAGCTGCATTGTTAGTATGAGAAAAACATGGCTTCCCAATTTGGAAATGAGGTCAGCCAAATGAGTTGGTACTCAGAAAATAACCCATTTTTTAATAGAGAGCTTTAAGTAGTCAGAAAGGAGGATTAAAATGCTATCTTTTACTTTGACTAAAAATATTAGCCTATCCTGAGGGTGGTGTACCAAAGTATATATGTGTGTATATATGTATGTGTACAAATACACGCACACGCACACACACTTGAGATGCTGCACTACAAAATACAAACAGATGACAATCACAACACATCTACAAGTCCAAGCCCATATAGGCTCACGGCGTCAAAGAGAGGGCAATAACCAAACACTTTCAATGATGAAAATGCTGTCTAGTCATGTGTGACATGAGTTAAATAAGTAACAATGCGAGAATGCATTTGTCTACCACTGCCCAGGGCTTTCTTGGGTTTAGCAGTCAAACTGGCAACCGGGATTATATTATCAAGTAGTATCTATACCACTTTATTAACTGTCAGGGAAATGTCTATTATAATAATTGTCAGTGAAATGGTGTTTATTTTACTACCACTGGAACAACGGCTCCAATCAAATCGAGATTTTTCGTCCAATCATTCCCAGACAACGGCCACTGTTCCGTGCAAGGTGATGATGGCATAGCTTTGCCTTTCCCTTAAGTCAAATGTTGCTCCTATTAGAAGACAAGGCATTCTCTTTTGCAGAATACACTCGCCTTGTGCTGCCTGGTTCACATTCCAGCTCCTCTGCTTAGTCAGCCACATGATCTTGAACAAGCTACTTAATCTCTCTAGGCCTCAGTTTCCTCAACTGTAAAATGGGAAACCAACCTCAGTGGGTTACTGCAAAGATAAAAAAAAAAAAAAAAGAAATTAGCGGGCAGTGTTTGGAGCTGCTGTTACCTGTACTGAATGACTGTTTGAACTTCACTCTGTGCTATTCCCCTGGTCTATAAAGGACAGTACTGGCTGTCCCCTAGAAAGCCACTAGGTGCACTAGATGGGACCTCAAAGTTTCAAATCTACTCAGTACCTAGCTATTTAAGAAACGATAAACTCATAGTAGAATCATAAACCCTCCCCAGTGAAAAACTCCCAACTTACTCTCCTCATGGATAACTACTTGGAGAAATCAGAGGGAATCTTGCTAGAGAGTTTACAGTGGTTTTTGCTGTTTGTTTTGCTTTTGCATTTTATCTAAGTACATGCATCTCTCAAAGGACTCGAAAAAACATAATTAATACAGCCAGCTGGACCAGATGATCTCATCAGGTCATGGGCAGCAAAAAGATTCCCTGACTCCAAATTTCTACCCTTGTTAGGCAAACACAATTCTTCTGCAGACAGGAAAACTCCAGCTCAAGGTCAGTCAACCAAAAACCTTCCC
The DNA here is from genome assembly GCF_023721935.1 of Panthera uncia. Taxonomy (NCBI): domain Eukaryota; kingdom Metazoa; phylum Chordata; class Mammalia; order Carnivora; family Felidae; genus Panthera; species Panthera uncia. The sequence goes on from NC_064816.1 coordinate 37,234,172, forward strand.
ACTTTTGTTATTTGCTTAGAAACATCATGAAACAGAAGAATATATAGAAAACACTACCCCTGCCCTCCCAACAATTATATAATCTAATTCCATAAGAGAACATAAAGTCACAGATGACTCTTTGGCTCTGGTCTCTCCTTCACTGAACATTTTTTTTCCCTGAGAGGAGTATCTGTAGAAGTGTTGTGCATTACTTCCAGGACTGGCCCATAAAAATTTCACGTATGCGATCCTCCCTGCTCTTTTTTCAAACGTCCAAAATTTTATTTTTTTAATTTTTTTTTTTGGTTTGTTTTTGAGAGAGAGAGAGACAGACAGAGACAGAGACAGAGTGTGAGTGGAAGAGGGGCAGAGAGAGAGAGAGGGAGATACAGAATCTGAAGCAGGCTCCAGGCTCTGAGCTGTCAGCACAAACTCACGAACCACAAGATGATGACCTGAGCTGAAGTCGGACGCTTAACCAACTGAGCCACTCAGGCACCCCTCAAACTTCCAAAACGTTAAACCCAAGGCAGAAGAGAGTAATATGGACGGAGACAGGGCTTGGAAGAGAGGATCTGGCAGTCAGGGGGAAAATACCTACTGAGTTTGAACCAGTATGTCTGTGTGGGTTTATCTGTTACAGCAGCTAGCATGACCTTAGCTCATGCACCCTCCTTCCTTCTATGGCCTTATTCTACCAATGTTTACTGAGCTCCTAGTATATGCGAGGCTCTATACAACGTGTGGGAGAAACAATAAGGGCCAAGAACTGGCCGCGTGTCTGCACACATGAAGGTAGCAATAGAACAGGGGATAAAAAAGTGAGGGAACAGAGATATGTGAGCTCTGCAGAGGCTGGGGAGACAAAAAAGAGGTAAAAGTTGCTCCTACAGAGACCATCTACAGAAGAGCATCACAGAAAAGCCTTGTAGCTTAGATGTCATATTCCAGTTCTCATTCTCTCTATGCAGATCAAGTGCCCAGACAGCTATAAATCTAAGTCTGACGCCAAGGCACAGAGCCTCCTAACTTTCTGGTAACTAAAGTTAGGATTCTCTTGAAAAGTCATGGGCCTTTTTACAGGACCCCGTCTCTACTCATTCACCCCTCCGTCCTGGGTTATCCATCATCACGTTCCCACACTTTCTCTGGTTTCAGGCAAGTGACCCTTATATTTACGTAATTTGGGGTCCTTTTAATTCTATTCTTTGGCTTAAGCCACTAAAGACTCAGTCTTTGGGATGCCTCAAAGAATCGAATCAAAAGCCCAATTCCCCCCTGGCTTGTAAAACCCAGAATGAAACTGTGGAACGGTGCTTTACGTGGCAAAATGTGCGTTTGCTGCTGAATCTCTGTAAGGGTGCTGACCAGCCTCACTGGGATATAAGCAAATGCTTTGTTCTTTCTCTCCAGCGGCCAACATACTTTCTCATAAATGCAGTGGCCAGGACCTGCCGAATATAGTATCTTTCTCAAAGGAGCCTGTGTTAAATGCAACAAACACATGTCAAAACATTCCTAGGGCATAGTTTTCCAACTAAGAGCCAGGTAGGTGACCACGCAATCTTTTGATGTCACATTAAAATTAGATAAACGTCTACAACCAAGTACAGAAAAAAAGCAAAAAAAAAAAAAAAAAAAACACACACACACACAACAACAACAACGCACACACACAAAGACAGACGGGAAGAAAGAAGGAAAGAAAGCTCATGAGCACGCCCCCGCCAACCACCCACCCCCCCACACCATTCCGTATAAACTTCATACATCCCTGCAATTATCTTGGGACATTTCTTCATCTTATTACGAGTGTCTGAAACACAGAACATGTTCTCTGCTAACCCATAAATGAACCACTCACAGACTTCTGTTTGCCTCATCAATTTCTACACCTTTTTGAAAAATAGATCATTTTACATTCCTTTTCAATGATGGAAAAGAGCTCACATTTTTCAAAAACATATATCCATTTTCTTAGCATATGCGCAGAGTGACTTCCCAGCATGAAACTGGCTGACCCCTTTAAGTGTTCTCATTCCAAACAGGAGGGAAAGCCCATCTTATGTAACTCCACAGGAATCCTTGCAGGATTATATCAGATGCAAACCTCTTGGCGGCTCATTAGAAATAGTCCCCGTCTGTCACTCGGGTTAGATTTGAGGACATCTTTACAAGGATGGAAGGGGGCCTTTCCCCCACATTTCCCAGAACAGCCAACAAAACGCCACGATTCCGGTTGGCCTAAAAATGTCAGTGTGTGGCTGCCCTCAAGAAAATGGCTTCAAATCTAAAATGTTCTGGAAAGGAATGAGTAAGTCAGGCATCCCCAAAATGCTGACAACAGTGTGTATCAGAAACCTGTCGGTCTTGCGTCTCCACTTAGCCTCTAGGAACCAAAGCAGGTTGGCAATGACAAGTCAATTGAAATTTCTATGACATTTATTATTTTTTTCTCCAAAGCAACTCAGGTAAAGTCACATGGCATAATCAACAATGACAGTTGCCATCTGAGAGCACAGAGATGACCTGACTCTGCCACCCACACCGAACCAAATGCATGCAAATGAGCAAAGAAAGAAAAATCATACCCGTTGAGGAAGGAGGACCATCTCCCACCCCCAGCCCCTACCCCGACTTGCACCAAGGTCCCCTTGGCAATCACTCAGGGTGTATCTGCTGCGTGCCAAGACCAGAGACATACAGGGGGGAGAAACCAGAGTCCAGGGAATGACAGAGAAGCGCAAGGAGTACTAAAATCCAGGAAAATAAATGCTAGGTTAGGCCACTGGAAGGACAGCAGCAGAGAAAGACTCCTCATTTACAACGAAGGGGACAGACAGGGTACATCCCTGAAACTGTAATCTGAAATAAAAAGAAGGTGGCGGCGGCGGGGGGGGGGGGGGGGGGGGGGGGGGGCCAGGGGCTCTGTTAGAGATCTAAAACTGCACATCAGTGACCTGAGAGCCCAGTGTGGTCCAAAAATGTGTTTTGCTTTGGGCAGACTAGATAGACCTCACTTTTATTTAGTTTCCAACATTTAATAATCAAGACTCAACATTTTTTTATTTAAGTTTTCTCGTTCCTGTGGAAGACACAAGGAGAGATCTGGCTGCGTGAAATTAACATTTGTCCCCACACCGACAACGAGGTGAGGGCCCACCATCCCAACTGATGCATTTCACTTGCCGACTTCCTCCTGTCAACTTCCAAGTTTGGACCCCACCCCACCCCCCACCCCCCCAGATGGAGGGAACTGCATACACAAAGGCCCAGGGGACACCGTAACGTATCACCAATGCTCGGCCTTGGCTCTGAGACACCACTTTTTACACAGCCCTCTGACTTGGTACATTTTCAAGTCTCCTTGCTTGAAAACCAGAGAACATCTGAGCGGCAAGAAATGATGCCAGAGTTACCACTACAAAGGGCAGATAACAAAACCAAAATAAAAAACAGCCACCCACAAACATCCCCACCACCACGCAGCAGCAAATGCAAGCAAACCCTTGTGCCTGGCACGAATTCCCGGAGACACTGGCACCAGAAACAATGAGCTCCCCGCAGGCAGCTGTCCAATGACAGAGGCAAGGGTCCCTAAGCTCGTCTGTCCATGTTGGCACATCCACTCCAGAGAAACTTCTTTTCTCATAATATCCCGATTTCTCAGGGTAAACTCGACTCTGCTGAAAGAGAGACAGACAGACCCAAAAGACAGGAAATACCACCAGACTGCTTTTCCTGTGATGATGTTTTCCAAGAGAGGCTAGGAAATTGGGGTACTTAATAAGTCAGAGACAGAGAGACAGAAAGAAAACAGGCTCTGGATTCAGAACGGCTTGAGTTTCAATCCTGAATTAGTTATGTGACGCTGAGCAAGAGAAGTGACTTTCCTGATCCTCGCTGTCCTTGTCCTCAACGTGGAAAAGGCACTGCCCACTGCCCAGACTGGAAGTGAGAGTTAAACGCAATTTGTATGAAAACTTCAAACATAGCAGGTGGCACTAGGGAGCTTTGAGAGGGCTACCATAGCTCAGGATCATTCTGGGCCAATGCCATCCCCTGCCAATCATCCCATATACTGGTATATATTCACCAAAACGCTCTGCACTAATGTCGTATGAGAAGAAAGAAATGTGACCTGTGACTTTGTGCCCATCTACCATACACCTGAGAGCGTCTGACATAGCACAAAGGGAAGACGCTGACGGTCACAAGCAGAAGCGGACCCACGGGAAGCGAAAAGAGACAATGGCCTATCTCCTCCCCACGGTGTTCCTTTCAAATCCCTGTGGGTTTTGCATTCTGTTCCGTATTATTCTGAGGAATCACAGCATTTGCACACTTAATTTTCCCAACGTCAACTACATGAGCTGCGCGGAAAGAGAAGGTGGGTGGGGATGCAACAGGGTCGCTGCAGATGTAATTAGCTAAGATGAGGTCGCACTGGAGAGGGTGGGCCCCTAATCCAATAGGACTGGTATCCTTATAAAAGCGGAAATTTGGACGCAGGCATGCGCACCAGGAGAACACCACGTGAAGACAAAGGCAGAGATCGGGGGGTGGCCTCTCTCTACGCCAAGGAATGCCACGGACGGCCGGAAAACCACCAGAAGCCACAGGAGGTGGCATCAAACAGACTCTCCCTCGCAGCCTCAGAAGGAACGAATAACCCTGTCAACATCCTGGTCAGGGATTTCTGGTCTCCAGGACCGTAAGACAATACATTTCTTCTGTTTAAGAGAAGGAGGCTGGGAAAGAAGGAGGGAAGGAGTGGAGAGAGGCTGTCGCCGAAGCAGTGAGTTCAGGATGGGGGCCACACTACACCAAGAGCTACGTTTCCCTCGGTGCCATGATTCCATTGCTGACCATGTCCCTCCTTCCTCCTCTCCAGGGGAAGAAGAGGCTTAACAAGGAACATGGCCAGCATCCTTCGTCCTCTGCCTTGCCTGATGAAGACCAGAGCGAGTCCACAGTAAAGAGGACAGAGAATATGGACCACGGGTATCTGGAGTATGTATGGCAACACACAGCTTGATCAGGACAGAGAAGAGAGACCAAGAAAAACTCACGTTTGGGGACTACAAATCGAGATGATGTGAGAGAGAGGAACTAAGGAGAATATTCCAAACCAGATTCTATTTCCCACCAAAACCAAATTTCATTGAAACATTTAATTTCTGCAGAAACAAAAAAGACGACTAGGGGAATTAGAGTGGACAAGTGCTCTAGGTGTCGGTTCTCATTTCTTTCTGCATATGGGTGCCACGGGACACCTCCTTATTCTTAAAAGAAATGCTTTCTTAAATGACTATTTATTTACAGAGAGAGAGAGAGAGAGAGAGAGAACATGTGAGCACGCATGAGACAGGGAGGGGCAGACAGAGAGGGAAAGAGAGAATCCCAAGCAGGTTCTGTGTTATCAGCACAGAGCCCCACGCAGGGCTCGATCCCATGAACCGTGAGATGGTGAGCTGAGGCGAAATCAAGAGTTGGATGCTTAATCAACTGAGTTATCCAGGCGCCCCCCCTTTTTTTTTTCTTAAACTAGCTCATTGTGGGTTCTGCTACCTACAAGCCAAAACAAATGTTTTTTCACCACGATATTAAGAGTCCTTGTCTCTGGGTAGCAGCATCGAAGGCAGGTTGTATTTTCTCCATTTAGCTTATTCGCGTTTTCCAAACTGCCTGCCAGGACCACCTTTTCTTCTTTAATACAGACAGATTTCTTGCAAATAGGCTAGGAGTTTACAAACCCTTTCAGTTTATAGCAATTTTTTCATGGTACTCCTCCTCCACTCCCCCCCAACTCTCCCCAAGCCAAAGAAACAACAATTTTATCTATTAAGGAGTTAGCTCCAAACAACTTTTATCAGCCTTAACAACTGAGGAGTTATTTGGGGTGGGGGGGGGGAATAAACTTAAAGGAAAAAGCGCTTTTATTTCATTCTTAACACAACAGTTACGAACAGGACATAGGAGCCTGTTGCATACGGCACAACTCCTCAAACTCTGAAATCAGATTGGACACTGCTACCCTCACTGTCTGTTCCATGTTGATGTTTCACATGGCACATTTGCTTTTTATCACGGCAACTGCTCAAAACCAGCTATGTAAAAACAGGACTCTATCAAGAGGAATAGAGCCCAATCTAGCAATAAAACTGTGAAGAACTTAGTAGTTTGCACAGTGCCCAACATATGCCACATCCCACTGGATTTCCCTCCAGCAGCCTCTCTGAGTTTGCAGCCCAGGGTACCTCAACACACAGTTTGGGAACTCTCTGTACATTTGCACAGGTATGTGTGCGCACACTATCTTTAGGATTTCGCTCACCCTTTCCACAGTAACAAAATGAAGGTTTTCATAGTATACCAAGGAGGGTACAAATTTCATGACAAATGACCCATGCTATCTATCTGGTGTTTAAGGATACTACCTTTAATTTGCAAACAACTACAACAAAACAGTCCAAAAAATAAAGTTGAACACAATAGCACAGATCACTGCACTTGAAGAGACACTATTTACCTACCTTTAAGAACCACAAGAGCCCTTAAGTTTTGGCCAAGACAGTCTTCTCTCTTAAGTCAAACTCTACATAAATATTTTAACCTTAGGTTAATTAGAAGCAGCCAAGATGTCATTATTTTAAGGAATATTCGAAACAGTAAAAAGGGTCACTGAATTTTTCTTCCTAAGAATATTTTCTTTGGGGGTGACACCCAGAGTGACCTGAAGTGCCATCTGAAATTCACTATTTGTCAACTTTCCTAATTATGTGTTTTCCTTTGTTTTTGTGTTTTTTCCAGTTGTACTTTTCCACATGAGCACTGCTGGAAAATCTATGGCGTGACTGGTTCTAGAGCGAGATAAAGGGATAAGGTATGGATACAGTCAGAGACGGTGGGCCCTAAAGAGACTCTGATGTGACAGCACTGTGAATCCAAACTGGTCTAGATCATCTTTCCAGATCACTTCCTCCCCTTTACTCTCACTTAACGGATTCTCCTAACTCGGGAGAGAACACGGCCAGCCACATGGGGCACCCACGAAGTTTTAGTCACCCTGGGTTACTTAACAACTCAAAAGATGGAGAGGCACGTGTCCATGGGACACTTGGGGGGAAAAAATGTTAAGTTATTGATAAACATATAGCAACACAAAACAACATGGTAACATGAAATGAGAAAACATAAAAAAAAAAAAAAAGCAAAAAAACAGGAAATAATCAACTTACCGTCCCAACAGAAACAAACGTTTAAGAGAGACAATGAATGTAACTCCCAGGTGCATTGAAACCTTCACCTAGTTTGGAGGCGCCTGGCCGGCTCAATCAGAAGAGCCTATGACTCTTGACCTCGGGGTCGTGAGTTCGAGAGCCCCACGCTGGGTATCGAGATTACTTCAATGAATAAATAAATAAAAACTTTAAAAGAAAAAACAAAAACTTCACTTAGTGTTATGTCTCAGCGGGACCAGAGGGCTGGTATGCTCTGTCCTGACTTTGCTGGGTTTCCACTGGAGTTAATTTTAACTTGCTGGCAAATGCAACTACATTTAAAAAAAAAAAAAAAAAAAAAAAAAAAAAAAAAAAAAAGCAAGCCAATTAAGACACAAGTGTTTAAAGACACAAGGAGTAATTACAAATGTATTATTCATACCTAATTTACAAGATGAACTTCTTTCCGTAAAATATTAAACTGTTTACATGCAGGTTGGGAAGACAATTTTCAAACTGTTCATGTTCCACTACAAAGCAATGACTATTAGCAATGCAACAGCTTCTGGCCGACTTACAGTGTGGATGAGGCAGTAATCAGAAAATGTTTGACCTCAAGATATCTACTTGACCCCACAGAAATGCAGACTCGCCTACTATAAAATCCTAAACAATGGGGCAGACAAGGTCACAGGGTCAAAGCGAGTATTAACAGGTCACCGTGCGGCCCACTTGGGAGCAATTACTTCCAGTCATGGCTAAGTGGACACTTGATTGAATACCACTAAGACAGCTCACATCCCACGGATAACAATCCTCACAGCGATTAAGAATTAAAGCCCCCATGATTCAGCCTTTATTACTCAAATGAACCTAACTCTTCCATAAAAAACTCTTGGTATATGCCTGATGCAAGGTCTAAATTGAAATGCCACCTCATTAAACAATAATATCTAATTTTATCTAAATGAATTTTCATGAAAGTGCGCCACACAGCTCAGGAATTTTTAAAATGAATGATCACAAGTGATACATAATTTCGCCAAAACTGGGGCGGAAAAAAAATTAGCTTTAGGAATAAAAGGAAACATCAATGTTGAATGAAATGCCTATTCTTCCATGGCTGGAGAGAGCAACAGAGAACACGGGCCCCTACAAAGGAGTGGTAACCTGTTTTAAGGAAATCCCTGATTTTCAATAATGTCAGATAAAAACGAACTGTTCAATCACTGAGGGAACTTAAAAAAAGAAAAAGTCAGATCTCAGGTCCTCATTCTGAATCAACTGGAACTATGGCTCTCGGAAGCCATGTTATTTTAAAACTCTCAAATGATTCTCGTATACAACCATTTACAGGAGCCCCGGTAGAGACCCTGGACAAAGTCTCATACCATTGACGAGGTTAGAAAACACACAGGGAGTGAGGAAGACCCCATCATCTTCCTCTTTTTGGTGCCCTCCCCCCTCATAATCTCACTGAGGGCCTTGTATTTATTTTATTTTTTTAAATTTTAGAGAGGGAGCGCACATGAGCGGGGGAGAGGGAAGAGGGAGAGGGGGAAAGAGAACCTCAAGCAGGCTCCGCACCCAGCGCTAAGCCCGCTATGGGGCTTGGTGCCACAACTCCGGGATCATGACCTGATCCAAAATCAAGAGTCGGACCATCAACCGGCTGAGCCACCCAGGCACCCCCCCTTGTATTTATTTTTATTTTCATCTTCAACTTATGACAAGTGATTGTTCATTACAGTAATAATTGTAGGGTTTTTTTCTATGGAAAATGATTTACTTTTAAAAAATAGGTAATACAAAGAAATTGTTAGTTTTAAAAAAATGAGGGAATTACTGGTACTTGATGTCAGTCAACACGATGACCAACCATTAGGCTGGCAGTGACACATGATGATGGAAGAAGGGCAGGACCAGTCCCTTCCTCCTGGGTCACCGCCAGATCCCAAACATGTGCATATCAAGTCAGGATCCAGAGCTGAGGCCCAAATCTTCCCTCAGCTGACAAGGTGGACCTTCTCAGCCAGGGAAATCTTAAAAACTAGGTCAACAGATACAAATGACTTCTGCTGAAATGCACAGCTAGTAACCTTCTAAATACAAACAACGTATCTCACAGAGGCCTGTAAAGAATAAACATTGGGGGAGAACAGTAATACAGTTAAGTAATTCCATCCAGAGGAGAAATGGGGTTCCAAGAAGCAAATGAATCATTTTAGAGTCTTAACATTTGCATCAAGATGTATTAGAAAGCCCTGAATGGGGCATCGTGGTATTATAGGGCACCACCTCCCAGGCCTCAGCCATCCCACCCATACAACTGTGTGAACTAGGCAATCTTCCCTCTTAGGGGAGGGAGGTCACCCTCCTAGGCTTAATGGGCACACGACACTCTGTGCAACATTTAGTAAAGGTTGCTCCTTTTTCTAGGCTGATGCAGAGTCCAGTGCCTGACAAGAAAAGCAAAGGCAGACTCTAAGCCGCTACTCATCGCCTGAGCCAGGCACACCGGTACAGTAACAACCCCAATTTCACACCAGAACAGCCAACAGAACAGAACAGTAACCGTTGAGGGGGAGGACCACTGTGCAATTTCCCACCAGCAAAAATTTATTAAATTAACAATGGCTACCAATTCTCTCAAGCTATCACTAGAATACCGGCTAATTCTAAATTAAGACACGGTCCCAGCCTTCCAGAAGCTCACTCTCACCCAGCAGACTGGAAAGAATACCGTTTTGAAGATGTGTTCCCAAGCTAGTCGACCCTCACCAAGTACTTCACCAATGAAAACCTTTGACGCTCACATCCAAGGTGTAGGTTTCAACTAGATGATCTTATATTAAAAAAAAAAAAAAAAAAGCACAGATTATGCTAAAAGCTATAAGCGAAGCATCATCAGCATCATCATTCAAACTCTTTATACACCTGGTTTTGAGTCCAACCCTGTGAACTGCCCTCCATGGAAGTGGTAGACGGTAACCAGAATCCCAGGTCAGGGGGTTCCTCTTCTTGGAGGCTAATTTAAAAAAAAAGGGGGGGGGGGCGCTTACCACAGTAAAAAATAAATATAAGATTTTGGTTTTCATGAAAGGACAATCTGTGCAACAGGGTGTGGCGGGGAGGGTGGAAACAAACAGAAAAAAAAAAAAAAAAAAAAACGTGTGTGCTGCGTTAGGTCATTCTTTAACAAAGGATCCAAAATGAAAGGCCATGGGGAAACCTGTTGTTTGGAACTCCAAAATTACCCTGACGTTTATACACTTCATCCTGTGCGGTCTACACTTTGATTTCAAATAAATTTGTTTCCTTTTAAATGGCAGCTTGCTGTATTTATTTGCTCAGTATCCTTTTCTTAATTTACCCATGGCAATTCTGCCATCATGATTATAAAGTCTGGGTCATTCCAAGAGAAAGACCATGGTGTTTTCAGGACACGGAGATGCCAGAAAAAAGCAAAAAGCAAAAGGACTATGTGCATGGATTTTTTTTTTAAATACTCACACACCTAAAAATGCAGATCCCCAACAATGATGCCACTATTGTGGTTTCTTTTTTGTTCTCTTTATAAAAACATGTTTGTGCTTACACCTCCCGGCACTAGTTCAGCACTAGTTCAGCGTTAAATAAAAACAACTCCAGTAAATTGCTGACAAACAGGTAATACAAGTAGAAAGAATTCCCTAACTTTCAAATTCTCAGCTCAGGGGAAAAGAAAAAGCTGAAGTAAAAGATCTCCCCAAAGTCATCTGGTAAACACGCTTTCCCAAAGAGAATGTGAAGTGCATAGCAAAACAGACACTTAACTAATTTTAAATGCCTAATTATATACCGCCTAAACAGAATTATCAAGAGGTTTGATTGACTTCTCCAGAGCTATGATTGCCATCAAGCAAACTCAGAGAAATAATAAATAATGTTTGACCTTCTCATGTCCTCAAATATTATTCACAGTATCAAAGTACGCGGGCCACCGGCTCTCCGTTCCAATGTTGTCGGGGAGCACAAGTCACAAATTAATTTGAAGTTAGTGACTCGCACTCATTTACCTCGATTTATGTACAGAATATAATGCAAAGAAGCACGTAAATTGCACCAACAAAATTAGAAGGGGGGGTGGCTACCTGAGTACGAGAAAAAGGGGAGAATGTGGGAAGCAGATGTAAAAACGTGTGGTACTGAGGATACGGTTTACTCAAAAGAAAGGAAGAGTGGACTATCTCACAGAACTTAAAAAGTCACGAGGGGGGCTCAAAGGTGGGGGCTTAGGCGTGGAAGAAGGAAGACGGAGGGGTGCTCTTGACAAGCCGTTTTCTACAAAAGTCTTCAAGCCCCAAGGATCTGCAATACACAGGGACTCACGGAAGGTTTAACTAGGAGCTGAAGAAACATTCCCCGTTTCCAAAGAGACCTCCATAAAGGCTGAAACCTTGCCCCGAAGTAGAACTGTAAGACACAACTTAGGTTTTTATGCAGGAGGCTTTTCTGCGACGGATAAAAAGCAATCCAGAAACGCAAACCTCCCAACATCAGATTGCGCCCCTCGGCCGGGCTGCAAAGGAGCACGCCTCCGTGTCAACCCCAGGGCCCGGGCTGCGTTCTGATGGGACTTCACGCAAACTTTCCGGTCCGAGAAATCAAATTAAGGTTTTCATCCTTAATTTACTAGGCCTCTTAGTACATGTCAACGCTGCGTGCCCATATTAGCCAAAACAATATCCTCTTCCTGTTTATGTTTCAATCAAATCCAAGAGTGAGAGAAAGGACAAATGTGGATGCTATCTCACCCAAGTCTCTCTGCTCCCTGGAAAAACTTCGGCAAACCCCCTTTGTGAAGGCAAACTGTTAGACCAGAAGCCATTATTTACAACGTAATTCCTCAGAAATTCAGGGCTTACCAAGCTGCACATACTGTGCTAAGCCCTTTTATAAGCACTATCTCATTTATCATGACAGCCGTACAAAGTAAATGTGTTAATTATTCCAGTTTTATAACCAGAAAACTAAGATTAAGCAATTTAGCTAAAATGTGCTGTCCATTAGCAGGATTACCATTTGAACCCAGTGCCATGTGACTCCACTCTGAATGGAAACATGGATCAAACACACAAGAAAAGCCCCACCATCCAGGCAGGGAGAAGGACGAAGGCTGAGCTAACTTATAATAATCTTGTCATTCTGCCCCTGAAACTGGAGGCCCACGTGGAAATGAAAACAGCTGGTGACTTCTGAGGCAAGATGTCCTATAGCCCAATTTAAACAGTACACCCAGAACTGGTTCTTCACTTCCTCATGTTTAACTCAGAGTCCAGGTGTGAATAAAACCTTTGTTCTTTATTTCCACTATCTCCACCTCCAAGGAGGGACACAGATAAATTAATTTCTTCCGGGGTCCATAGCTCAGCCCAATGCTCAGGCAAAGCACGAGAAACAGCAGTTCAAATCGAGGCTTAGGATTCAATTCTTGGACCCTGATGAGATGGGATTTACAAAGCTATCGCTTCCCAAGGTCACCTGGGAAGGGCCGGCTGCTTACCCACCAGCCCAGGCAGCTGCCTGGCCAGCCTCTCACAGCAAGAAGCCACTCAGCTCCCTGCCTGGCTCTAGTTACAGCAGAGAAGTACTATTGTTCTAAGAGAAGAAACTGGAACCCTCAAAAGGAAAAAGGCTCAGAGAAATACATTTCCAGTCCACCCTGGTATAAACCGGGAGGTTTGCCTAAAGAACAACCGGGCCAAACACAAAACAGAACAAGAGAGAGAGAGAGAGAGAGAGAGAAAGAGAGAGAGACAGAAGATAGAAAGGAAGGTTAGGGGGGAGGGGAAGGAAGGAAGAAAACACTGCCTTGTTAGGAAAGAGGGAATAAATAATACCAATGTTCTCGGGACAATCCTTTTTTCTTGGATCTCCGTGACCTCAAGGTTATCCCTAGGAAGACCATTCAGGAGGGAACGGATTTATCAGTTCTGATGGAGGTAAAGGTAACAGTCTTGAAGCCAAGCACGTTTGGGATGGGCCAACAAAGTGAAACCCACCTGGAAAGTGCTAGACGAGGAATGTGTATGTGTGAGTGGGCAGATCCTTCAACCAGTGTCCCCTAGACCTGGTATTTTACACAACTCTATCATGTAGGCAAATGCAGCACACAAGGGATTTCAGCCCAACTATGGCTTTTGTGTCCTCTAGCGTTTCAGAATAGGATACGCAAGGGATGCTCATTAATGGGACTTCCACACGACCAATGCTACCTTCCCTTTTATCTTTTTATACCTTTATCAAGTCCCAGGTCCTATAGGATTCCACAGAATTTACAGGCAGCCTTCCTTTCCCCCGTCTTGCAAAACTTGTTCCCCACCCCATCCGGTACAGCGAAGAAACTATGAACATCGTGGCTCTAACACCAAACAGTGGACGACACCGCAGCCAAATCCACTGCCTAGATGCTTACCATCTTACCTTCAGTTGTTTTTTTTTTTTTTTTTTTTACCCAAAACTGTTGGCAAGACCGGTCCCAGCTGAACGACTTTTTAAGAAATTAATTTGGTGTCAGTCTGAGTTTCCTTAAGGTAGGAAATCTAAAACTCCATCTACGAAAATAACTTGCTTATTAAAACTCTCAATGCTGCCAAAACGTCCTGCCAATGCAGGCCCTACTGTGCCGAGAGATGAAAAGAGGGTGGGGCCCTTTTTTTTTTTTAATACTGAATTTGGCAGGAAAAGTAAAGGGAAGCTTCTTCTCCCAGTTCCGCACCTGCCCCGCCCTCCTCTTCCACACAGAAGAGAGAACAGAAGGGGCCTTAAGCAACAAGTTAAGTTTACACTGGCCACTCCAACCACCTATCTAGCAATAACTTCATGATGTGTTTTTATGCATAAATTTTTGGGAGGGAGAGGAGGATGTACTGAGGTATACACACTTCATCCTTGAAAGAAAACAAAAATGAGTCATATCTAAGTATTTCAAATCAAAGCACAGGACCCAGGCAATACATTTTGCTTGTGTAACCAGGAATAATAAAGACTTTCGAGGGGCACCTGGGTGGCTCAGTCGGTTGAGCGTCCGACTTCAGGTCATGGTCTCGTGGTTTGTGGGTTCAAGCCCCGCACAGGGCTCTGGGCTGACAGCTCAGAGCCTGCTTCGGATCCTCTAGCCCCCAATCTCTCTGCACCTCCCCTGCTCGTGCTCTCAAAAATAAACATGAATAAAAAGAAAGACCTTAGAATCTACTTTAAATTAAAGTTATCACACCAGTTTTAAGAAATACTCAGAGAGCAGTCACTGAGAACTCAGTTTCTGTAGAAGTATTTTCAGTTTTCATAATGGGAAATAAAAATACAACGCTGTTTCAGTATTTCGCAACCATTAATTAGGCAAGATGTACTCTGAAGGTACGTGGGGTTGACCCTTGAACAATAAAGGGGGGGGGGGGGGGGCTAGGGGCACTGCTGACTCCCTGCACAGTCAAAACTTCTTTTAGAACTTTTGACACCCCAAAAACTTAACTACTGATATAGCCTATTAACAGGAAGCCTTACTGGTAACAAAAACAGAGATTGATACATACTTGGTATGTTGCATGTATCACACAGTGTATTCTCACAATCAAGTAAACTGGAAGAAAAAAAATGTTACTAAGAATATTGTTAAGGAGGCACCTGGGTGGCTCAGTCCGCTGAGAGTCCAACTTCAGGTCAGGTCATGATCTCACAGTTCGTGGGTTCGAGCCCCGCGACAGGCTCTGTGCTGGCAGCTCAGAGCCTGGAGCCTGCTTCATTCTGTCTCTCTCTCTGCCCCTCCTTCCCCCTCTCAAAAATAAACATTTAAAAAATTTTTAAAAATTGTAAGGAAAATCACTTATAGTACTATAAAAAAAAATCCACCTAAGTGCAATTCAAACCCACACTGTACAGGGGTTAATTACAGATTCTGTGAGGACTTCCAAACCCACCCCTGCCCTGTTCTTTAATTCTGCAGAAGGGGTTTTGATGGTTTTACGGGGACAACAGCATGGGTTGAGAAGATATGCAAAACACCCTACAAATTTTAAGCTCAGTCTTACTCTCTTTTTTTGATGAATAAAGTCTTCAGCTAATAAGAAGCGATCACCCAGAGACTCAAATATGAGAATAACAAAATCCAAAATTCCTTGCTTAGAATCCACCTTGCTGAAAACAGACTGAAGGTGGTTGTAACTCATAATGAATGGAGAAAAAAGCTCTAGGCCTCAGTGTCACATGAAGGCCACGTGTTCTAAAAAGAGAAGGGCATGATTATTTACCTCTAGAGTTAGAAATATGTACTGCAAAGATAGCTGAATCGGCCCAGTAGCTTTCTCTTAAAGGCAGTAAGGCTCAAGATTTAATGTGGACAAGATTCATCATCTGGTTTGCCTTACTAAAAATGCACCTTCTAGGGGCGCCTGGGTGGCTCATTCGGTTGAGCTTCCGACTTCGGCTCAGGTCATGATCTCACTGTCCGTGTGTTTGAGCCCCGCATCGGGCTCTGTGCTGACAGCTCAGAGCCTAGAGCCTGTTTCAGATTCTGTGTCTCCCTCTCTCTCTCTGCCTCTCCCCCGCTCATGTGCTATCTCTGTCTCTGTCTCTCTCTGCAAAAATAAATAAACTTAAAAAAAAAGAAAAAAAATGCACATTCTAGGCTGTATCTCTAGAGAATCCAATGCAACAGGTTCGGGACAGAGTCAGGGAGCTGCACCTGAACATTGGCATCCAAGCGGTTCAGATGCAGATCCTGGAAAATATACTGTGTTCAAGGTCCCATCGGAGCCAGGGACCAGACTCCAACTGGCACTTTACTAGATTCATTTCATTATTTATTTCCTATCTATCTCTTTTAGGGGAAGACCCTAAGTTAGAAGTATGGACACTCCCTGAATGGAGCCAACAACTCTGGGCCAGAGCTGGCTGGGCTGGGAACAACACCACATGGCCAGAGCTGGGCCAATTCGAAGTTTCAAATTCTTCCCCAGTGAGCTTGGACCACGCTATGGTGAGATCACCTGCATTCATGCTTACCTAACACAAAGGCAACTTCTGGTGCTTGGAGGAGAGGCAGGGGGGTGAAGAAAGCATCTTTACTACAAGTGCAAATTCTAAGCAAATGCCCCGTAACAAAAGGAGCTGATAATCTGATGTTCCCTTTGTGAGTAGCTATTCCCATGTGCCCAACACACTGTGAGCATCCCACCTCATTTGCCAGTGATTTCCAGGACTTTCAAAGGAAATTTTAACTAGACATCCTTTCTACCCTGACATGCTACCTTCAGAACCTAACCCTCAAGGAAGATGCAATGTCACCAGACAAGACCACAGCAGGTCCACTAAGGACTCCGGGCCAGCAGGTTGTGGCCTGAGAAGCAGAGATCACGTCTGCAGAGAGAAGAATGCAAAAGCAGAAGCACGGTGAGCAACGGAGCTGAGCGAGGGCAGGCCACTATCCCAGTTCCTGATGGTTCAGGGCTCCTCCCTTCAGACTTAACGGCCACATCCCAGGGCTTACCGCCATCTTTT
Organism: Panthera uncia; assembly: GCF_023721935.1. NCBI lineage: Eukaryota > Metazoa > Chordata > Mammalia > Carnivora > Felidae > Panthera > Panthera uncia. The sequence goes on from NC_064816.1 coordinate 37,250,914, forward strand.
AATCGCCACCATACCCACCCCCTTCCCTCTCTCCTTAGCTTGTGTATTAACTACCCGCAGCACCAAAACTCCTGGCAAGAACACTAAGTATATAGACACAAATAAGACAGAATCCTCATCCTCCAAGTCTTGGGACCCAACAGCGACACTTGGAGGCGGTCACAAGGGGCCATTTGCGGACTGTCAAGGCGGTCTGTAGAGAGACAGAGAGAAATAACTCAGAGCCACGACTCAAAACGAGGCAAGAAGCACAACAGAGAGAAGGTGTCTTGTTTCCTGAGACCCCGGATCCCACTTTTTCCCCTCAGATTCCATGACACAGACTTGCAATCACCGCAACAGATACCCTTCTGTACCTTGTAACCAAACAGTTCGTCCAAACAGTACTTGTAAAATATTTTAGGTCAACGAAGGAAAGCTGTGGACTCTCACTAATTCACTGGCAACCCAGGAAGCGAAGAATGCACCCACCCGCACCACCCCTTACCCAACTGCTGAGATGGTCAGCGTCCTCACCTTGACACTGGTCACCCTAGTCTGCTACTGGCAGAGGCTTCTTTCCATACTCTGTACTTTGTTTTTTCTTTTAATTTTTTTTTTTTAATGTTTATTATTGAGACAGAGAGAGACAGAGCATGAACGGGGGAGGGTCAGAGAGAGGGAGACACAGAATCCGAAACAGGCTCCAGGCTCTGAGCTGTCAGCACAGAGCCCGACGCGGGGCTCGAACTCACGGACTGCGAGATCATGACCTGAGCCGAAGTCGGACGCTTAACCGACTGAGCCACCCAGGCGCCCCCATACTCTGTACTTTGAATTCAGTACTTCACACGCTTCAAAATACTTAACACGGAGACGGTGCTAAAGTCGGAAGGACTCCTTTCTCAACCACATTATGAGTCATAAATAAGGAGCTTACGTTAATCACTTAAGCGCTTCTAAACTATTTCTCTTCTTTCTTCTTCCTTTTATTAATTAAGGGGGGGGGGGGGGGTTGCTCCATCTTGGAGGGGCAGAGAAAGCAAAGCTTCCAGAGGAAAATGCTTGAATGTAAAGCATGGGTGTTTGAGAAATGAACACAATCCTAGCAGAGGCGTAACAGAGCTTTCTGCCACCCTGTGGGAAAGGTCCCATTTAACCTATTTTTGAAGTGCCCTGATGCAAAGCCATCCTAATGGATGTTTGTCGAGGGCAGTCACGGAACGGAGTAGAGGGTGTCTTACATACAAGGTACCATTTCTCCCAACTGGAGGAGACGCACTCAGCAGCGAGGACGACCGTCATGCAGTTACATACAAGTCACTTACCTCCCCACTGCCTCTGCCTCTTGCCCACCTGAGCCATGGAGGGGTGCTCTGCCAAGGGTCCAAAGGTGCAAGACGTACAACAGGAAAAGGCAAGTGCAGCACTGAGCCTGAGCGAGCGAGAGACCTCTAAACGCAAAGCGCCACTGGCATTTTAACTTCCCTGGAGGTTCTAACCAAGTTCTGGGCACTAAATTAAACAAAGAGGCTCTAACAAACCATCACTGCAGAGCGTTTAAATGGTGCACAGCCAACTAGGCTGCCGAAAGACAGATGATAAGGGGAGAGAGCACAGCAGCCAGCAAGGCGGACTCAGTTCCAGCTGGATTGGGGGTCAAAAGGTGGCTGAGGCATTGCCTTCCCAGAAGAAGTGAGTCACGAGGAGAGTCTGCAAAGGAGGCAAGGTGGTAGGTTTGTTTTTCCCAGGGCCCAGCGTGGGTACTGGCTTAGAAATATGGAAAGGAACACTAGGTGCAAACAAAGGAGGTGGCCGTTCTAGAACGACTGCAGGATTCAAGATACCTGAGGGCAGCAGAGGCAAGGTCAGAGGGGCTTACCAGGACAGCTAGACAGGTCTAAGCAGCTTTGCCTGAACTGGAGAGACCGGGAGGGAAGATGGGGCACGGTGTATAACCAAAACGGGGTCAAAGCTCAACACTGGCAACACTATCTGTGTGAGGTGCTCGAACCTCTGAAACTCTCCACTACCTCATCTGTGAAGTAGGGACATCCGTGAAATAACCTCCCTCTCCAGTCTGTTAAAACGGATTTAAAACTTGTAGTAGGGCAGCAGCACAGGGGTCAGCAAATTCGCAGCTGAATGGCCAAATCCCACCAGTGATCTGCTTTTTATAGCCTGCAAGCCAGAAATCATTTTTACATCCTAACATGGCTGGCCAAAAAATAAAAATAATAATACTTAGTGCCCTGTGAAAAGTATGCGGAAGTGAAATTTAGTGTCCGGAAATAAAGTTTTATTGGAACACAGCCACACCCATGCGTGTACGTATTACCTATGGCTACTTTCCCACAACAGCAAAACTGAGAGTGGTGAGAGACTGTAGAGTCTGCAAAACCTAAAAAATTGACATCTGGCCCCTTACAGAAACATCTGCCAACCCCTGTACTGATAGGAAGCATTCAATAACCATTCATGGAGCCTCACTTTATATGTAAGGAAATTCAGACAAAGAAACATCGAGATTGTTTTTTTGACATATAACTCACCTATCATAAAATTCACTCTTTTAAACTGTACAACTGAATGGGTTTTAGTATACTCGGAGTTGTGAAACCATCACCACAATCTAAGTTTAGAACATTCTTACCACCCCAAAGAGAAACCCAGTCCCCCTTCTCCCCAGCTGCCAATACCCACTCATCTACTTTCTGTTTCTCTGCATTTACTGTATGTGGACATTTCATATACATGGAATTACACGATACGCGGCATTCTGTGGCAGACTTCTTTCAGTTAGCATAATGTTTTCAAGTTTCTTCCAGGTTGCAGTAGACATTGGTACTTCAAATCCTTTTTACAGCCAAATTCTAGTCAATGGTATGTTCATAGCATCTCTTATCTATTCATTGGCTCATGGACATTTGGGGTATTTCCACTTTTTGGCCGTTAAGAGTAATTTGTCTATTAACATTAACGTACATGCTTTTACGGAGGCATGATTCTCTTCAGTACGTTCCTAAAACTGGAATTGCTAGGTCCGATGGTAGCTCCTTGTTTAACCTTTTGGGGAACTTCCAAACTGTTTTCCAAAGCAGGGGAACCATTTTACATTCTCACCAGCTACGCACAAGGGCTCTAAGCGCTCCACGTTTTCACCAATACTTACTATTGTCTGTGTTTTTGACTGCAGGGGGTGTGACGTAATTACTGACTGACATTTTGGTTTTCTTTGCCTCATGACAAATGACATCAACGGTCTCTTCATAGGCTTATGGGCCATTTGTATATCTTCTCTGGAGAAATGTCCGTACAGATATTTTGCCCATCTTTTAATTGGGTAGTCTTTTTTTTTTTCTTTTTACTGTTTGTTTGAGAGATACCACGCACATGCGTGCCAGCGAGCAGGGGAGGGGCAGAGAGAGAAAGAGAGAATCCCAAGTGGGCTCCAGGCTGTCAGCCCAGAGCCTGACGCATAGCTCAATCCCATGAACCATGAGATCACCACCTGAGCCAAAATCAAGAGCAGGGTGCTCAACCGACTGAGCCACCCAGGCACACTCAGGTTGTCTTTTCTGAATTTTAAGAGTTCTTTATATATACTTGATACTAGACCTTTATGAGATCTCTAAGTATTTCCTTCCATCTGTGGGTTGTTTTTCCACTTTCTTAATAGAGTCCTTTGAAGGGCAAAAGCCTTTGCTTGTACAAAAGATAAATTTAAAAAAAAAATTTTTTAAATACTGGAGTCCAATTTATCTATTTTTTCCTTTTGTGGCTTGTGCTTTTGGTGTCATATCCTAGAAATTGCCCGACCCAAGGTCATGAAGATTCGCTCTTAAGATTTCTTCTAAAAGTTTTATATATTTAGCTCTGCCACAGAGATCTTTGATGTATATGCTGTGAAAGGGGTCCACCTTGATTCTTTTTGCACACAGGTATGCTCTTGTCCCTGTACCATCCGTTAAAAAGACTATTCTTTCCCCCACTGAATTGCCTTGGCACCCTTGTTGGAAATCAATTCACCATAAATGTGTAAGTTTATTTCTGGACTCCCTTCTATTCCATCGGTGTATACATCTATCCTTATTCTAGGACCACAATTTCTTGATTATTGCAGTAGGTTTCAAAACCAGGAAGTGCAAGTCCTTGAGCTTTGTTCGTTTTCAAAAATGTCTTGGCTTTTCTAGATAACATGTATTTCCATATGAGTTTTAGGATCAAATTGTCAATTTCTGCACAACAAAAAAGACATGAGGAATTTTGATACAAAGTGGCTTTGACCCTGTAAACCAACTTGGAAAGTACTGCCATCATAACAATTTGAAGTCTTCCACTTTATGAACACAGGATCTCTTTCCATTTATTTAGGCTGCTGTGAATTTCTTTCAAAAATGTTCTGTAGCTTCCGTGTACAAGTCCTGTACCTCTTATTAAATTTATTCCTAGATAATTTCTGATGCGACTATAAATGGGATTGCTTTACATCTTTTTTATCACTATAAATGTTAACGTAGAATAGTAAAAGTCACTGGGGGACCATGTGCAAGAAAGACCAAAGCCTAAGAGAAAGCAAAGGTGAAAGTAAAGGTGGATTTCAAGGAGATACAACGTGTCAACATTCATGCCAGACTTCAAGTTCCTTGAGGGAAGGCGCAGGGCCCGTGTGGCACATCCTGTACATCCAGGGCATACTAAGGCACTCAAGAAACACCTGCTGGGCAGTGCCTGGCTGGCTGAGTTGGTAGAGCATGTGACTCTCAGTCTCAGGGTTATGAATTCAACTGGGTGTGGAGCCTACTTAAAAAAAAAGAAGAAAGAAAGAAAGAAAGAAAGAAAGAAAGAAAGAAAGAAAGACCGACCCACTGAATGAATATAGTTCTCAACAACAGCAGTATGTACTTAAACTTTATTTTCCATTCTAGGCAATAAACGTGCTCACAGGTATTAGTTTCTTCAAGTCACTGGTTAGTTATAATGGTGTGGATTGCAGAGAACAGGGATATATCGAGGCAACACTGTCATATGTAAGAACACAAGTTTGGTGAAGAATCTCCACCAGTTGATAAGCTCTTCTTTAGTTTTTCCAGCTCACAAGTAGAAGAAATGTCAGTAGACAAGGAAGACAATAAGGGTAACTAACAGAGGAAGCACACATTTTGCAAACAGCACCAGTCCTCTTGACGACGATATAAACAATGTATAATGATACCCAAAGGTAAAACAAGCAATGCAACAGAAGGTGCCAGATGGATAAAGGAGGGAGAGAGAGAGGGCAAGAAGCACCAGCCAATCTACTCTCCAAAAGGGGAAGCTGAAACACAAGGCTATATATGGTATTTAGGCACTACTATGGCTTTCCTTTGATGTCAAGGATGATGTACAATCAATTGAAGTAACAAACTTTCATCAAGGAGGAGTATACTATGTGTTGTGCTGGCACCACGCAAAGTGTCGCGTGTACATAATCTCATTAACTTCTTGTCACAATCCTGAGGCAACTATTATTGTCACCATTTCAGAACAGAGGGAACAGAGACCTAGAGGTATTAATGTAAGACCCAAGGTCTCCTGTCACGCCAACCACCACAGCTGGAATTTAAATCACCTAACTCCAAAATATACACACTAGGCGAGATGTGTAGAAATACAGACACAAGCACCTATTATACATACTTACAAGTAGCAAATATCTAACACGCTGATACAGTTACTAATTCTAATACCCTCGTAGTAGTTAGTAATTCGATTCCACACATAAGACAGTTTGGAAAGAGACAAGTGTCCCTACTCTTTTTAACTCAACAAATTAAGGGGGTATGGAATCCACAACAAAAAGTTGCTATTATTTGGGCACTAAAACCACACATAATGTAAATCTGGAAATTATATTGTTTCCTGCAGCCATCAGGGCAACACTGGGTTTGAGTCCTGGGTCTGTCACAAACCTGATATGTAACGTTGGGAAGTATCCCCCATCTTAGTAAATTGCCCTGCCCTCATCTGCAAAACCACTGCCAATTTTATGATTCTACCAATGTACTCTACTTGTAAGCTTTCAATTATTAAGTAATCAGCTTTCATTTGTGCCTTTATCAAACCAACTGGTCCGTTCGAGTTCTCAGCCCAGGTGGAAAGGGAAGAAGAGTATCTGGGCATATGTGGCAGCACCCTTGATCAAAAAACCATCTCTTCAGTAAAGCAAAAAGCAGCATGTGGGGGCGGGGGGAGGGTTGGGTGGAGAGATTTGCTTTGATAACGTGCATCTTGAGCCCTTTCTCCCCTGGCTGGTCCATGTCCTAAATCATTTCCTTGCTTTCAAATAGTAAATTTTCTGCTAGATGTCTAGATATGCTGGAGATCAGGTTACAGTGTGAAGGACAAAAGATAAAAACAATCTGCATACTTCCATCTGGTTCTTCAGAACAAAGTCTAGAGACTTGAAATGTGAGGAGAGAAGCATGCTACTCTAGCTGCACAACAGACACCGCAAAATGTCACAGAAACAAATCTTTCGAGAGAATCAGAGACGCTGGAATGCGTAATTAACCAAAATTTACTCTGAGAGCATGGGGAAAGAAAAAAAAAAAAAAAGACGGGGCCATGCAACACAATGTTGCCTCTATTCCAAGTGGATGAAAAGTTGAGACCAGACCGACGTATTAGAAAGTCCATGGTGCAGACAAGCTATTCTTATCCAACTACTCCTGTTTAAAAAACAAACCATAAAAAAAAAAAAAAAAGACTTCTACATATTTATTAACACAGCCCTGCCTAGTTTTTAGGACTCAAAAATCAACACTCAAGGTTTGACTCTCATCAAACTTTTCCTTCGCCACATGGCATTGGGCCACGCAAGACGTATTTTCAATATGAAAGAAACCAGAAGGTCCAATACAAACACGGGCTTTCCAATATATAAAATTTAAGAAAAGCCAGGGTCTGTGCAGAAAACATTAAACCGGTTTATATATCAAAATCACGAGGTTTAAGCAGAAATGCAGCATTAAAATAATTTACAAAATGGCTCGACGATGAACATTTTCCTCCATGAAAAAACAACACCCTTAATGTTTTTCATATGGCACATAAATTTAACAATACCTGCAGGAATATTTTCATTGGTTAAACCAACACCATAGGTCTTTTTAGCTCTTAAGCGTATTATGATTCTTGCCTTTTTATAGCATTTTTGTTGTTGTTTGCACCCAATGTAATAAGCTTTTGAGAACAAGAAACAAACCACAATAAAAAGAAGAAAGGACTACCCTTTGCAACTGCAACTTTCACGAGAGGGGTGGGGGGGGGGGAGCGATTCGAATCTCGTTTTTATAGCTGCTATCTTGATGCAATTAGTGTAAAATAATTGTCTGCACAGGCCAAGGAAGAGGCTAGGTTGCCGCACTTGAATGCATTCCCGAAAATGATTTCCCGGCCTCTCCCTCCAGCCCGCTGCAGCAGATGTTGGCTGTTAAGCCTCGCAGACGACACAGTTCATGACTTTTCTAAGACGGCTGTGTGCCACATCTGCAGTTGATGAAATGGAGAGCAGAAGTGTGGCAGACACACAGAGGAGAGTGTGAGCGAGGCAGGCAGGCGCAGGCTGGGCCAAAGGAACTGTCTTGAAGGCTGGCCTAAAAATAGACACACGCTCACACTCCTCCACCCTCCGCATCCAACCTCATAAAACCGGGCCTGCCTGTCCTATTATGGAGTCAGCCTATGGCAGACACTTCCTGCATCCAACCTGGGCTGCGGATAACGCGAGAGCGTTGAGGCAGGAGTGGGGGGAAGCAGGCTGTGCAGCCTCCTCAAAGCGCGGCTCCGCTCTCCGAGCCTCGGTATAACTGGGCTGTGGTCCAAGTTCAGCTGGGCCCCCAGAGAAAGGCAATGCTTGTGTTTAGCCCGCACAATACTGACATAACATTAACAGATTTACATATGCAAAACTGTGAAGCAACAGGCATTCCCCCTCAATTGACCCACAGCTTGTAGTGTCTGCCGAGTTATTCCCCGCTTCGGCTCTGTAACCAAGTGGGCGGCATGCGAGTACCATCTGGGTACCACTTATTGAAAACTGGCAGTCGTTCTGTAATAGGCAAGCTGGCAATAAGAGGGAAGGGAATAAATTGCATCATTTAGTTAACATCCACTTGCTTTGCGGCTGTTAAAAACCCATGACTGAATAATAATTTGGTTATTTCTTTTGCCAGAAACTGCTGTCAGCCAAATTGTGCTACGCATGCTGCAGAAGTCGACTTGCAAAATTTCCACTTGAAAAGGGATCATCGAGGAGAATCGGGGTGAAATGGGCACCCATCTCCGCTTGTGCACGGTGGCGACTCCCGCTGCACCGTGTCTCAGGGGCCTCTGAGCGTCATCATCCCCAACGTGGTCGGCACAGCCCCGGTGAGCCACTGGGCCACAGCGCGCTATGCTGTGTGGTGATGCCCCTAAGGAGCTCGGTTTCAAGGGTGTGCGTATGACTAGCGATATCTGCGAGGTGGCAGATGTGGCCAGGCAAGTCTGGTCTGAGACATGAGATCCGCCTAGTCTCCGCCTCCAACAGAGCGGACAAGCAGGCACACAGGAAATCTGAGCACGACCTGCCCGTGTCCCCCGTAACTCTGTGCCCGGAGCAGTCAGACTGCTTCACTTCTCTCTGGTTCACTCAACTGCACCAGCCTGACTAACAAAGAAAGTGCCAGAAACCTTAGACCACCACATAAAGGTACAAGTGATCGTCAGTAAAAATCCATATGTTTGAAGTGGTTCTCTTCTGGAACTGTTATGTCAAGACATGAGATTATCTTATTTACTATATACAGTGTGTGTATGCGCGCGCACACGCACATACACATACACACACACACACATATATACATGTATTACTTTCCTTTTCCACAACAGTCTTTTAGCAAAATTGGGGCTGAAATATGGCGAAGGGGACTTTTCAAAAAATGTAAAGCTATTTATTTTTTATTTTCTCTTGTATGTGACTGCAACAAAAATATATCAGCTACATCTATGCGGCCAGCTGTTTCCCTGGCTTCTAATGCATCCACTGTTCATCAACTGGATTTTAATCTGGATTTCCTGAGCACTTAATTGGGGCATAGCCTCAGGAAAAGGGGAGTATAGTGCACTCGAGGCTGACACCTAGCCTGTGCTATCTGTCTAGCTGGGAAGATAAAGCAAACTCTTGGGTTCCATTACCAACTGTATGGAAGGGCCAAATGCATGGACTGAGAGACCCAGGAAGGTGTAATTACTTTTATCGGTTTTTAACCACTATAGCTTTGGTCACTTACATATATTTCAGTCTTCATTTTCCTAAAAGACATAGAAAAAAAAGTACAGAAATGGAAAGAAGCAAAAGGAAAAAAATGGAACAGCAAAATAATAATTTTTTTTAAAAAAGGAATGAAGAAAAAGCAGGAAGAAAAAATACGCGAAGTACAAGTGAACACAGTTTGATAAAAAAAAAAAAAAGGGGGGGGTGGGTGGGGTGGAAATGAGACCCTTTGCAGCACATTAACAGCAAAAATGCACATTTACAAAATCCAAACCTGAAACTCTCCTTACTTCTGCATTGAGGAAAAAAGGCCAGACAATCCTTAAAAGTCCAACACAAATTAAAGATCACTCAATTTTTATAAATGGGGTGATCTCTCTAAAAATAATGTAGTCAGCTGTGTGCACATTAAAATAGGCAAAATACGATCATGAAGAAAGAGGAGAGAAAAAAGAGGCAAAACCAAATTGTTACGTATTTTATAAACCACAACATTTGTAAGTTACCACATGTTTAAGTGAAACTCCGGTAATAACTATTTTCAAGGGAACGGCAGTAGACAAGAAAGATAATAAGAGCCCCCACCCCCACCCGGTTTAAGCTTATGATTGTAATCTTACCTTGCTCTAAAGAGCTTACGAGGTAAGGAAAAGACTGTCACTTCTATATCCACAGGTACCAAAAGATGTTAGGACTCTGAAGCAAGAGGCTAAATTTGCTCCTTGGAAGGATGAGGAAAAATAGTTACAAGCCGCTGAGCTTATAACCAGTTTGTTAAAAGAAAGCAAAATAGTTCTTTTATTCACACATATATGTATGCACATTCAAACATGCACACACACACACACACACACACACACACACACACACACACTAAAATGAGCAAGCTGTCATGGAAATACCACCGGCTTGAGGGTCAGGAGTACTGGTTTTCACCAAATCACTGCCACTTACTTTCTGGCTGGGTGACCTTGGGCAAGTCACTATTACTCTGGGCCTGATTTTCTTTTCTTAGAAAATACTGATTCACAACAAAGGCAGTGCTAGAACTCCCCAAATCTGAGCAAAATAATGATTTTCCCAAAAGCTCATTATTGCAGATTTATCATTACAAACTGTGAATCCTTTTGAAAATCAGTGAATCAGGGTAACACAGGATTTCAAAATTACTGTCATTTTACTTTGCAAATTACTGTTACGGTAAATATTGCTGGGGTTTTTGTTTGTTTTAAGAAATACACATGTTGAAGGACTGAACTGCTTTATGCAAATATTTATCTTCCAGAACATTGTATGTTCCTCAGTGTTTGTTTAAAACCCAAAAAGTTTCCAGGGATGGCAAATTTCTATTTAATATTCAATTTCTTAATAATTAATTATAATACAAAATTAACTTACAGAGCCCATCATTTTGGCAATACGTAGGAACCAAGAGTTAAGAGTCTAAAACACCTACAACCCACACTTGATATGGTCCATTCTAAGGTTCTGGAAAACAGAATGTTCCTAGAAAACATATTTTTAAGCTACTGCCACAACCATGTTCACTGCTGTGTATTTAAAAGTAATCATTCTCTCCTTGTTGGTTTCCACTGTTTTATTCCCCCTAAGCTCTTCTACCAATGAACCATGGCATGTTTTTCCCCAAATGGCTTTAAATGGTGTGTATGTTCTGGCAAAAGTCCAAATTTCCAGCCAACATCAGCATTTTCCAGTTAACCTTAATCAACTCTATTGTCTTTCAGAAGTGGAGACAATGCAATTGACCCTTGGTGGGGGGAATACGTGTAAGGGTTTTCCCCAGGAGCAGTTATGGATTTGTGCAAATCCACACAGCACCTTGCATGACACCCTCCCCCAATCCAACATCCAAGGGCAGACATCCACAAGCCAGCTGGTTCGGGTAACAGTCAGCGGCCAGGAAAGAGCGTGAAGGTAACTGGTCCATGAGACTCAGGAATTCCCACTTTGGCCTCATTAGCAAGAGGGCTGGGCAGCCAAGAAAAAAGTTAACATTAGCCAAATATACCTGGTGAATCTTGTAAAGACTAAAGATGTGCTCATTAACTGAGCTTAAAAACGTGTGACCTACCAACCCAAAGAGCTATTCTCAGGGCCTTAATGGTACTAATTTTGTGATCAAGTTACAAATTCCACGCGGTTCTTCATAAGGTCCCTTTAAGGAGACTTTTGACGTTGGACAGTTGGACCTTTGACCCATCAGTCACACACGGACACACACTTCACTCTGACGATGCAGGGGGCCCTCAAGGGTGAAACAGTCCAGCCAGCAGAATCAAAGTTACCTGGCCACCCACATATCGCTGAAGAGACGCCCCAAGGCAGCGAGGCACATCCCCGATGCCTTCCCATATCATCAATGGTCACTAGCACCACGGCCACTGCCAGCTCACCCAGAGGACAGAAGCTCCTCCGCCCATCTCTAAGGGGCTCATGGAGAGCAGCATCACGGAGCTGCGGACTGTCTGCAGCCCTCTCTTGACCTGGGCAAGGATTCAGGGATGGGCATTCATCCTGCGAGGGCCACCCCGGCACTAATGGAGCCCCATGCTATAAAGAAAATTTCAGTATCCATTTCCATTATGAGCTCAGAAAAGGAAGGAAATAAGGGAGGGAGGGAAAGAAGGGAGAGATGAACAGGCAGAGGGGTGGAAGAGAAACACCGACAGGGGGGTGGAGGGAGGAAGGAAACTGCTTGCTGTAAAGACAAAACAAGTTGCAAAGTCTAGAAATAAACACTCAGGGCTGAATCCCAACATGCCTCTTCTTTTCTGTCAGTGTTAGGAAATAAAACTCTAATCAGAGGCAAAAGGGTTTGAGGGTAATTTAATATATCTGGGTTTTACATAAACTAACAATTACAGGCTTCTAAGCCAGTTCAGATGAGGCCACCCCCCTCTCCCAGGCAGTTTATGATCTTACCCTTTCCCCCTGTGTTGTGACACCTTGAGGACTCCCAATCCGTCTGCCGTTGTGACACTGCGAGAACTCCCAACCTATAACCTAACGAAACAGCTGCCAACAACCAGCTCAGAGAACACGCTCTCTGTGTCAGGACAGGAGTGCCTGGCGGGTAGACAAACATTTCAGGCTTTATCCAGGTGTGTGGCTGGGGTGGGGCGAGGGTGAGGCCCAGATGTGCAACATGGGCCACAGTGTTCGTGTACACCCAAGTCAGCATCCTTTTACGTGGCTCTGAATGCCTCCAAGAAAGTCCAGCTCTCCAGCCAGGGCCGCTCAAAGCCACAATCAAGAAGCAATACACGTATCTCCTTCCTTCTGCGATATCCAAAGGCAAGTTGCTACTCCTGGGGCATCAGGCAGAGATGAACGTGAACTAGACACACCAGAAGTCCTCAACGAGAGCTTTTTCTGACACAATTACCCAAAACCTTCTTCCACCAAATGCCTGGTTGGCTGCTTAGCAGCAGCGACTCATATTAAGCATTCTAGCACATTCTGGCAAGGCCCAGAGAAAGACAGGTCAGCTACTGGGCTTCACAACTCTTTGGTGGTCATCACCACCTCTAGTATTTACGAAGTACTTAGGCAACACAGGCTGGAGCTCCTGGTATACACCTATGTTAGCAGGAAGAGAAGATCTACGGTTTCCTTCTCAAATCAGCAAAGGCCTCTTCAACCAAACTGACTTATCTAATCCTAGGGGAGGGGCCAGGCCAACAGCAGCCCATTTCATAAGAGGCCAAAGGGCAGCTTGGAAAAGCGAACAGGGAGAGATGAGGCAACTCTGCACATCCTCTTCCGTGGGGGCCTCTCAACATCGCGTCATTCTCTGTTTCGAAGAGACGGAAATTCCAGCAGGGAGGGCACACCCATGTGTAAATATGCATGTGAAAATGTGGGTGATTTGCAGATTATTTTTTTAAGTTTATTTATTTTGAGAAAGAGAGAGAGAGAGAGAGAAAGGACACGTGCGCACGAGTGGGGAAGGGGCAGACAGAGGTGGAGAGAGAGAATCCCAAGCAGGCTCCATGCTGTCAGCACAGGGCCCAATGAGGGGCTTGACCTCATGAACCATGAGACCGTGACCTGAGCCAAAATCAAGTTAGACGCTCAAATGACTGAGCCACCCAGGCACCCCACAGATTATTTGAAACCACTGATCACCGCCACTAGTGTGGATGTTTTCAAAACAAAAACAAAAAAACTTGACCCTATTAAAGGTTAATGTGAGTGCAGGATGAATAAGCCAGGAGTGCAAGATGCCCACCTCTACTTTAAAACTAAAAAATAGGGGCGCCTGGCTGGCTCACGTGGTAAAGCATGTGACTCCTGATCTCAGGGTTGTGAGTTCAAGCCCTACGTTGGGTGTGGAGCCTACTTAAGATTCTCTCTCTCCCTTCTCCCCCACTCAAGTGCTCCCTCTCTCTCTCTCTCTCTCTCTCTCAAAAAATAAAAATAAAAAATACATATACACACCCCTGTAAGTTTTCATTTTGAGACATAAAATCATTTTTTCCCAAACAGTATCATGCAAGAGACTATAATAAATCATATATAATAATAATTCAATCCTCTCTTTCTTTCCTCCAATTCTTCTATTTATTCCTCCCTCTCTCTTCCCTACATACCTCAAACTAGACGAGGCCTCTAGGACTCCACAAGAAATGAAAATGAAGTAAAAAAAAAAGACAAATCAAGTACTACTAATCCTCACTGTAATTTGATGAGTACCTGTTATATAAAAACACTAAGTGTCTTCTTCATATTGTCTTAATCAAAACAAGAACCTAATGAGGTAAATCGACCCATTTTACAGATTTAGAAACTAAGGCAGAGTGTCTCAGTAACTTGCCCAAGGTCACAGCTAGCTAGTCAGAGGCAGGGCCGGATTCAAAGCCAGGCAAAGTAACCACAATGCTATACTGCCTCAGAGATGTATTAACCAAAGAAGTTAATTTTTGACTTCTGAGTTGCTAAGGGTCCACAAGGTAGTTATACATTTTATTTTCAAGGTTAAGCTTAACTTCATGTGATCTATGCACTGACTATATATGATTCACCTCAACTCTCAGCAACAGCCTAAACGTCTCCCACTTACAGCTGTAAGAACCAAGAGAATGATAAATTAAGTATTCTTCTCTCCTACCTGGTGTTTCTTCCTTGGCCACAACTGGTATTTTGTCCCATCTTAACTTCTGTACTAACTAAAAACTGATTTTTAAAATTCTAAAACAAATCCACTTTAATAATCTATATCCAACATATTTCATTTCACAGGTTACATATAACACTGGGAATGGAACCCCTTCTCAGCTCTGACTATAACTTTGAATTCTATGATGGACTGGAACTTGCTGGAAGCCCTGTCAAGAAGCCCCACTACAGAGGGATCCCCGTTAACTCCCCACGACCCTACGCCTGCCCCAAAGAAGTCAAATGATTAAATCACCCAACGAGCTGGTTAAGGGCACAAACCCTTGAACAAGATTGCCGGGGGTTTGAACCCTGTCCACTCCACTTACTAGCTATTTGACCTCGTGCTAATAAATTACTGGACCTCTCTGTGCCTCAGTTTCCACATCCGTTAAGAATAAGAGAACTCACCTCACTGAATCATCGTAAAGGAAATGAATTACGTAAGCCAGTATTTATAAAACAATTAGAACAATACAAGACACACAAGTTCCCTTCAGGTGACCATTATGGTTTTTATTTATTTATCTAAGTTTATTAATTCATTTTGAAACAGAGAGAGGGCAAGAGAGAGAGACAGAGAGCACCAGTAGGGTAGGGGGAGAGAGAGAAGGGGAGAGAATTCCAAGCAGGTTCTGGGCTATATACCACAGAGCCTGACGCAAGGCTCCAACTCAGGAATCATGAGACCATAACCTGAGTGGAGCTCAAGAGTCGGATGCTTGACTGACTGAGCCACCTAGGCACCTCCATTAAGTATGTTTTTTGAATTTTTTTTTAAGTTTATTTATTTATTCTGAGAGAGAGAGAAAGAACACAAGCAGGGGAGGGGCAGACAGAATGGGAGAGAGAGGACCCCAAGCAGGCTCCACGCCGACAGTGTGGCGCGATCTCACCAACTGGGAGATCGCGACCCGAGCCAAAATCAAGAGTGGGACCCCTTAACTGGCTAAGCCACCCGGGGAACCCCAAGTATGTTTTTTAAATAATTTCGTAGGCAGTGAATAAAAGGCAAAAAACCATGGAAGCCTGTGCCTAAAAGTGCTCAGGCGACTCAGCTTGTGAAATAAAAGAAAACCATGAAGAGGAAACTAGATTCTGCCCTGTAAACCTGTAAGTATCCCACTTACGGAAACAAACACTGCACTTTTATTAATCCTTTTGGAGTTTGGGTTCAGACTATAATGCCCAGTCCCAGACCACGGCTCATACATTCAGGGGCCAGGGAAAGAAGGACACTTGGGCGCACATATTCACTAGCCCTTCACCATTCCATAGCATAGAGCTGAAGGACGAGCAACAGGCTTGCTATGCAACCGGAGCTTGCAAGCCTCCTTCACACACAACACACTCTCTTTGTGGCTCCTCAAGAGACGCCACGAGCAGCCGCTGCCCCCGGGTTTCCTCTCAGACTTCAGAGCGCTGTATTTTTCTTAAGAGACAAATTATACAACTAGAGAGACAAAAACTCAAGCTCACTTGCAAAATACTACCAACGAACACGGAGACACCTGTTTTCGCTAATACTTACGCACCTCAGAATGAGATCCCAAGAACAAGGCCTGAAATGGAGAGCTGGAGTCTGGCACACGTTATAGCTCCGATTCTCAAAGGAATAAATATAAATTTTTCCAAAGGAAACAAGTGGTACAGCATAAAACTATCAGGCTCTATCCACAAAAACATTCTATAAAATGTCAAGACATTTATAAGAGTTAAGTGTGCTATAAAACAAAATGACATAAATTATAGGAGATTTTTATTTGTTGATTGCGAACACAACATGTAACTATCTTTCCCCCAAAACTCTTCTGGGATTACTCAAAGACAAGGGTACAGCATGGAGAATTATTTTCCTCTTTAGTGAGTGGCATTTCCCTGGTCAAAAGAAAAACTTTGAAGGATAACAGACACCATAGTAGGACATGTGGCAACGGCCTGGACAGACAGATGGCAGAGGTTATAGCCACGGGGCTCATGCATGGTGTTCCCAGGTTCCTCAAGGTATAGTTTATGCCCAATATACGCATTTCTGAACATTCTCTCTCTAGTTATTTGTTTAAATAAATAGAACGAATTTTCCATTTCCTTTCGAAAATTAATTAAAATTGGGTGGGTTTTTTTGGAGGGTTGGGGGGGATACACACACAAAAAAGAGGAGAAATCACTGCTACAAATGTAAAACTGATGATACTCAATGAATGAAAATGCTTCAGAAACAAAATCTGTAAAACCTTTTGATCTCTACCATCCATGACTGGGCTGCTAGTATAATTCAGAAAGAAAGAATTCAGAGAATGGAATATTCAATTAAATGCCCCAAAATTTTCCATATTTTTAATCTTACCAAGTACGTTACCTCCAAACCATCCCATGTTTAAAAGCTCAGCATTTAGTACCTCTATTTTATTCTACCTTTTGGCAGCTATATTCTATCGTACATGTATTTATCCTTTTCTAAATGCCTATCTTTGCAGAATCCATGGAGATACAGAAAGACATAAGACAAAGTCCTGCCCTGGAAAGAATTAAGTCTAGCTTGAAAGAGAGCCACATAAAGAACTAATTAATTCCAAATAAATAAATAAATAAATAAATAAATAAAAATTAAAAAAAAAGAACTAATTAATTCCACTACTCTTATTTATCATTGTTCTTTAAGGCAAAACCAATGTAATAAAGCGGGAAAAAAAATATGTGGGAAAAGGAGGTGATACTGATAGCTACGAATGTCAAATATTCTTTCTTTTTTGAAATACAACAATAAAAAAAATTTGCCCTATGAGAGTTCAACAGGGTGACCAAATATAAAATATACAAAAATACAGAGCTGTCTACATACCAAAAATAATCAGCAAGATATGTGATACATGTCTTTCTTTTCTAAACGCAGACATAACTACAAAGTTTTCATAAGAAACAAAAAGAAATACTTGACTAAAAGGATGATTAAACTACTTCCCTGGATGGACAGAAAAGATATCAATTCTTCTGAGGTAGACTACTTACTATGAATTTCAATCAAAATGCTCAAAAAAACTTTTGTTAACATAAAATTCAAAAGGTGGTTTAGAAAAACTGTAGAACAAAATAAAGCAAATAAAATTTTTAAAGTATAATAAAGACACTGAAATATTCAATGCTGAACATACTATAAAGCCAAAATTATTAAAACATCATGAAACTGGCAAAGAATGAGGCATAAAAATCCATGAAAATATAAGAATATTCTTAACAATCTATGACAGTTATAATGACAGCGATCACCTGAGTATTTATATATGCCAAGGGTTTTATAGTGTTATCAACTAATTTTTCATCCTTACTGTTTGGTAACTGATTAACATCAACAATAACTTAAAGCAGAATAATTTCCTTGTAGATGTTCCCGTACTTTAATCAGTTTCTTGGCTGTAACTATCTTTTTTATCACATCACCAGTAAGTTTCTAGAAGCATTTTAGGAAAAATGGTGGACTTAATATTTTTATTATTTCCATAAAACTGCCTGTAATATTCTTCAAACTTCTATCTTATGACTATTAAATATGAATTCCTGAAACCTTCAAATGGCAATTATCTCTCCACAATATTAGAAAATATACTCTCTACAGGTGCTACTGTACCTACTAGTTGTAACAAATTCCACCAAACTGAGGATATTCTTTTTCTTAATTTTGTAGTTTTCAAGTTTTTTTCTTATATTTTGTTTTTTAAAGTTTATTTATTTGAGAGAGAGAGAGAGAGAGAGAGAGAGAGAGAGAGAGAAAGAATGTGCACGCACATGCAATGGGGAGGGGTAGAGACAGGGAGAGGGAGAGAATCCCAAGCAGTCTCCACAAAGTCAGCACAGAACCCAATGCAGGGCTCAAACTCATGAACCATGAGATCATTACCTGAGCCAAAGATGGACACTGAACCAAATGAGTCACCCAGGGACCCAAGGTGAGGATATTCTTAATTTCATTATTTTGTATTGAAATGTATAAATATGTTAGCCCAAATATCTTCTCAGCTCATCTTTTTAGCTCCATTCTGAGTACCTTTCTTTGATAAATACTTTTCACAAACAAAATTCATTAAATAAATTTGCCTTATGATTCCTTGACTGTTTGGCCAAATATAGATATTGTAAAATTGTAGCCATATCTATTTCATTTCATTTCTGTATAAAACTTATTATTTGACTTAACTCAAAAGCTCCAGGGGCACCTGGGTGGCTCAGTTGGTTGAGCACTAACTTTAGCTCAGGTTAAGATCTCACAGTTCATGAGTTCAAGCTCCACATCAGGCTCACTGCTATCAAGGCACAGAGCCTGCTTTGGACCCTCTGTCTCCCTCTCTGCCTCTCCCCTGTTCATGCTCTCTCTCAAAAAAAAAACAAATAAATAAACATTTAAAAGCTCCATCTCCTGGGGTGCCTGCGTGGCTTAGCCAGTGAAGTATCCAACTCCTGATTTCAGCTCAGGTCATGATCTCATGGTTCATGAAATCCAGCCCAGCATCGGGCTCTGAGCTGACAGCACGGAGCCTGCTTGGGATTCCCTCTCCCTGCCTCTTCACTGACCCTCCATCACTCCTGTGCTTGCTCTCTCTCTCTCTCTCTCAAAAAAAAAAAAAAAAAAAAAAAAAAAAAACTTAAAATAATTATAGATTAAAATAATTAAAATTAAAATTAATTAAAGCCCCATCTACTCCTGGCGAAATACTGTAAAACATAGTTTAAGACTTTCAAAATTAACATTTGTTCACTTTTTGAGCATCATTATTTAATTTGTTCAGTTATCCCCTTGCCTTTGCAGGGATAAAAATTACAACGTTGTTCTATTTGCCATCATTTTTCCCCATAACCGTAATTTGCTAAAAGTCTCCAAAAATATGTCTGTGTACACGTCATTCTTTGGAGTTATGAAAATTTTCAAACAAGATGATTTCAAATAAAAAGCAACCAAAAGTTAGAGCACCCATTTACTAAAGTGTAATACCACAACTGAACACTTAAACTGACTGACAAAACAGTTTCAAAGTCTCCAGCAATTCTAAAATCCAACTGACAGCTTAAGTATTTGTTTGTATCCAATATTAGCCTCAACACAAAATTTTTATAATTTGGTTACCTGGGTGTATATATAAACTATAAATGTTGGTTTTCTACGGTTTCTCTTTTAATTTTTTTAAAAAAGTTTATTTACTTTTTTTGAGAGAGAGACAGAGTACAAGTAGGGGGAGGGGCAGAGACAGAGGGAGACACAGAATCCAACGCAGGCTCCAGGCTCCGAGCTGTCAGCACAGAGCCGGACACGGGGCTCGAACCCACGAACCGTGAGACCATGACCTGAGCCAAAGTGAGACGCTTAACTGACTGAGAGACCCAGGTGCCCCGGTGCCTATGGTTTCTATTCAAGTGACATAAATCTCAATTTGGACACAACTATAAAATATATGTTCACCACAATCCTCTCCAAGTTTGTATTTGTTCCACACGTACCTTTATCTAATAAAAATAGCTTTTAACCCCAATAAGTTCTCCACCAGAATTTACATTTGTATCACCACTGTAAAAACAAATTTATCTTTAACATTAAACTTTTCAGAGAATTTATAATACCATCCATAACAATATTAGATATTTCACCTTCAACAGAATGAAATTCCAAGAGCTTTATTTTGATTCAATGAATTGGAGGAGGAAAAAAATTGAAACTTTGGAATTAGCTTCACTGATTTTCTACTGGAAGCATTCAGTGACACTGAGGTGAAACTGATATCGTGTACTGTTTGTAGAGGAGTTCTGTTAGTAGTGCAACAACGTTAACAATTATCAATTCACATTTGTATGTGCTAAAGAAAACCTGGACTGCAGCATGAGTGGTATTAATTGGGAAAAGCAGTCCTTTGATCTAAATGAAAAGTCATGTTTCACAGAGTAAAATATAAATGCACATTCCACAGCTATGTATTGGTAAAGCTTTTTGAAGTAAGTACTGATTTTGAAAAAGATGCAATACTTCAGCAAAGGGATCTCCTGATTTTTCTAAGTTCAAGGTTTTTACTACAACTCCCCCCCCCCACCTCCTGCCCCGCCATGGATGATAAATGTCAAAAAGATTTTATGGAAATAATGCTCGTGGTTAATGTTCTTCAAAATAGAAAAAAAGTAATGCAGTATTTCATTCACAAGGTTCTCATTGTTTAAAGCTCATTGTTGCCGACAATGTTTATTACAAAATATTTTTTAAAGACCGTAACAAATATCAGAAATATAGATTTGTATCATTAAATAAATCAAAAAGAAAAAACACCAAACAACATAAAACCTACCACAGCAAGGACAACTACACTTCCTTACACTGTGCAGCATGACTGACCAGAATCTGTTTTTCCCATATGTTTCATGTAAACTAACCTGCAATTTCCCGTGGGTGCCCTGACCTCCACCAACCAGATGGCAGTTACGGACTCCTAGCCACTCACCCCAGAGCACGTACCTTGAAACAGGGCTACTACTGACGGTGTGCATGCCAAGGGGGAGGAGAAAACAAAGCGATTGCTGTTTGGCATCTCCACACTCCACATCTCACACATTACAAGGCAAGACCTTGCAGAGGCAGAAAGAGCATATCATGTAAAGGTCTACTTGGACGACCGACTTCGGCTCAGGTCAACGATCTCACAATTTGTGAGCTTGAGCCCCGCGTTGGGCTCTGTACTGACAGCTCGGAGCTGGAGCCTGCTTCGGATTCTGTGTCTCCCTCTCTTCCTCGTGCTCTGTTTCTGTCTCTCAAAAATAAATAAGCGTTAAAAAAATTTTTTTAATAAAGTAAAGGCCTACTTAAAATAATACTTTGTTATTAAATGAAAAATCTAAGAGACAAATGTTAAACCACGCAGGATCTTTGAACAGGGGTAAAAAACCCGGAATATCCCACACAAGGACAAATGGCCACCACTTTACTCCCCACAGCATCTCCATTACATGGCTGCATGATCACCATCTTCAAAGGAGAAAATGATGGCTCACAGCCCTACAGTGACTTGTCCAAGCCCATGAACCTTACGTTGGTGAGACCTAATGCCTACTACCAGAGTCCAAGCGATGCGGCCCAATATATAACTAGTATATAACTTTGCTTCTGTGTGAAACAATAGACAGCATAGGAACAAGCCTTAACGTACATTAAAATCGAACGCGCACTAAAGCATTTTAAATCAATAATGTGTAAGTACTGTTCAGTAAATAATTCTAGAATCACAAGGTACTGACATTTTTACCCATCAGGCCAAATCCTTGCCTCACCCCATACAGTGAAACAAAATTAACATGCATTGAAACTTTTTTTTGTTTTAAAGAAAAGAAAAAGGAAGAAGTGAAGGAAGGAGAAAATGCAGGAGTTATACAGCAACTGAGGGAAAAAAATGTTCTGAGTAGAAAAATCTAAGTCTCAGACATACAACATTTAAAGGAAAAGAAAAATTCAGGGAAGTATGTAAATCCATAACATAAAAAGATCCCTTATAACTCAGTATTTTAACACCACAACCTATTTTTTAACTGTCTGCAGTACAAAAAGGTAAATCACAAAAGTGCTACAAAAAGCCAAAAACCAGAGGGTGCAGAAAATAATGTTAATTAGTTAAGAAAGAAGAGCATGTTACCAGAATTCTAGACCATCTTTCACCTAGAAAACTGTCAATAATAAAAGGGGAAGTGGGTTAGTTGATTCAGTGTTGGCCCCTGGTGCAATGAAGTGGAAATTGGCACAGCCTCTTATGGAAAAAGAAACTGGTGACCCAGCCAAGAAAACACCAAGAGATCGACAATTTCTGATCCAATAAATCCACTTACGGAATTTATCCTAAGGAAATAAGAGATGCAAATCAATTTATACACTAGGATGTTCACTGCGCCATTATTTATAGTACCAAAAGGGTGGAAACAACATAAATATCCGACAAAAAGAGAATGGTTAAGGAAATTATGGTATACTATGAATAGAATAGATTGTAGTGACCTTTAAAATTCATGCTTACAGAGAATATTTAATGATACAAACCAGCAGGAAATGAAACTGTTTAATCTCACCTGCATGTGTTTGTTAATATGAATGGGAAAAAATGAAATTGAAACACACTAAAAACATCAATGTAACTCTTTTCTACAGGTGGGAGATGCACTATGCAGTTTTAGAAAATCACTATGATTTTATCACTAATGATTTAGAAAAGCATTCTCAAAGTTGGGCATATCACAAAAGTATCTTTCTAAACAAATAATTGGGCAATTACCAGCTAACTACATAGATGAGAGAGGAAAAATTAAAAATAGTATGAGGTGTTTGGAAAAGAAATAACTAAATGTTAGCTTGCCTCCATATCATCTTCTACATCTCAAATGGTCAACTTAAAACTTTCCCTGAGGGGCGCCTGGGTGGCGCAGTCGGTTAAGCGTCCGACTTCAGCCAGGTCACGATCTCGCGGTCCGTGAGTTCGAGCCCCGCGTCAGGCTCTGGGCTGATGGCTCGGAGCCTGGAGCCTGTTTCCGATTCTGTGTCTCCCTCTCTCTCTGCTCCTCCCCCGTTCATGCTCTGTCTCTCTCTGTCCCAAAAATAAAAAACGTTGAAAAAAAAATTAAAAAAAAAAAAAAAAAAAAAAAAAAAACAACTTTCCCTGAAAAAAATATCTAATTATTTTAAGAAAGTAAGAAGTCTACAATGTCCCCAAATCATTGCACACTGAGCGCCATACAGACCTCACTCCCATGGTTCTTAAAGCGATTTTTAGAACATTATGAGCCAGAAGCTATAAAAAATAAAGGCAATCCTTCTGCTTGGCTTCCTCCGCTATGAGACGCACCACAGGGAGACAGACAGCTCTGAGGCTGACCAGTCAAATTCAACTGTCATCCCACCTGCTCAGAGGAGGGAGAAGGAAAGGAGAACAGAAAGTTCTATGGCCAGCGCTGCCTCTTACTTTCTGCTCTCTAAGTTGTTCATTCATACAACAAAAGGTACAGATCACCGAGATGCCTTCAATTTTATATGCGATGTTGGCAACGAGTGGCTTTGCCCGTGCTATTCCCTGAGCCCGAAATGTCTCCTTCCGCCACCCAGTGTCTCCTTGGAAATCTCTGTTTCTTTAAGGCAAAGCAAACTTGGTGTTGCCAAATGAATCCCTAACTCCCATTGCCATATTCCTCCGGAAGGGAACCTTCATTTGACTCAGACACGTACCCTATGTACCCTTCATACCCTTCTCCTACAGGATGCAGTAGCTTCAGGGAAAGCTACCCCTCTGCCTCCCCCAGAAGCTGGGGCTGAATGGAGATGATGACTGGTTGAGAAACCCAGGCCAAGCCAATCAAGGAACGATACCTATCTGGTCATGGGAATGGGCAGTTCAGGCCAGACAGCAGAGCCCCACCAAGTATGCTGGAGAGCTGGTGACAAGGCAGTTTCTCACTCTTAAGAGATAGCAACTGGACCAGGCAGCCTCCCTCTTCCTCTGGATGGTGTGGCAGTCGGAACCATGGCTGCCATTTTGTCTCCAAGGCAATGACAGGGTATCACTGAGAACTCATTCACTGCATTCAGCTATGCGCCAAAGGCCACCCCACTGCTGAAGTTCCAGTTAAACAGCGCATGCATTCCCGTACTGTTTACAGATTTCTATAATGGGTGAGTAGAACCTTCCTCGTTAGTAGAAATGAATAAGGGCTGTTTTTACCTGGCAAACCTCATTTCTTACTCATCTGTAAACATAACTTTGATTTTCCCTTCGGGAATCACGCCTTGCCCGTTCTCAGTCCCATAGTCTAAGTGGGACTGATCCCTCCCCAATCTAACCTCCAGGCAAGGAAATGAAGCAAAGATAACCTATCAGAACACTGGTTCTAACTGGTTAAAAGGCTGTTACATTAACCTACTGGGCCAATGAGTAATTTATGTAAGCCTCCTGCTGGAACTATAGAGAAACTATAGAAAAACTCCTGTTCTGCTAGAGATGCTTACATGATAGAGTAGAAGGGTATTCTGCCAGTAACTGTCTTCTCACAAAAACAAATGACAGAGAGCTAAGAATGAAGGAGTCAATGAGAGAGCAAGGACAAGAGAAAAAAAGAGGCAGCCAGCCCTCTGACTAACCCTCTTTTAGGATTAGTCAGGTACTGGATCCACCTGTACCTGAAGCTAACCAGCACAAGATTTTTCCGTTATATGAGCCACTAAATAATCTTCCGTTTCTTAGAGTATAAGTTTCTGCTCTCATTAAACTCTGTCATCATATAGCCACTCGCACTGTACATTGTGACTATGTGTCCAACTCCCCACTAGACGGTGAGCTCGTGCAATAAAGACTATGTCTTTCATCCTCGTAGCTTCATACCTAGAGAAGAATTGGGTCCATGCCACCAAGTATAACTAGCAAGTCATTAAGACTCACCAAGGCTCAGTTTCCTAATTTTAAAAACAAGACAGTTAAAAGCAAAGACAGATTATACCAAATGGTAGGGAGGTGTGGAGAAATTAGAACCCTCATACACTGCCAGTGGGAATGTAAAATGGTGTGGGGGGGGTTTGAAAATCGCTTCTGCGGTTCCTCAAAGGGTTAAACAAAGAAGGTACCGTATCATGCGGCAATCCCAAACCTAGGTATATACTCAAGAGAATTGAAAACATACATCAGCACAGTAACTTGCATATGAGTGTTCATAGTAAACTTAATCACAAAAGCAAAAAGTGAGGGGCACCTGGCTAGCTCAGCTGGTGAAGCATGTGACTCTTGATCACAGGGTCATAGCTCAAGCCCCACATTGTGGGTAGAGTTTACTTAAAAATAAAAAATTAAAAAACAGGGGCACCTGAGTGGCTCAGTCGGTTGTGTGTCCAACTTCGGCTCAGGTCATGATCTTGTGGTTCAGGGGTTCGAGCCCCACATCCGGCTCGCTTCTGTCAGCCTATCAGTGCACAGCCTACTTTGGATCCTCTGTCCCCCTCTCTCTTCCCCTTCCCCACTTGTGCTCTCCCAAAAACAAATCAATACTTTTTAAAAAATACAATACAATGAATAAAATAAATAAATAAATATTTAAAACCAAGAAAGTCAAAAGAGGGTTCACTGGTGGATGAATAACAAAACGTCGTACATCTATACAATGGAATACTACTTGGTCATAAAGACGTACTACACACGGATTCATGCGACACCATGGGTAAATCTGAAGAAACGTTATGCTGAAAGATGCCATACACAAAAGGCCACATGCTGTGTAACTCTATACAGAATGTCCAAAATAGACAAATCTATAGAAAAAAAATATAGTAGTAGTTGCTAGGGCTGAGGTAGGTTAGGACGAAATGGGCAAGGGGGTTAATGTTAAAGAGTTATGTCATTTTTGGGTGGTGAAAATGTTCTAAAATTGATTGTGAGCTCATGGTTCTGCAACTATGTGAATATACTGAAATTCGCAATTCGGTATACTATAAATGGGCGAATTTATGTACCTGAACTATATTTCAATAAAGCTGTTACCAAAAAAAAAAAAAAAAAAGCCAGATGAACCAGATGGTAGCTGAGGGCCCTTGCCACCAGGACCTGCTTGGATTCTCCCCAGCATTTCATATAAAATAGGAAAGATCTAGCTATGTGACTCTGGGCAGGGTCTTGATCTCCACAGCTCAGTTTTCTCATCTATAAAATGGAGATGAAACGAACTTCTTCGCAAGGTTGTTGTAAGGATAGAACGGATTATGCATACAAAGCATTAACAATAGTGCTCAGTGCTCTAGTGACTGTTGAGTTGGCATGTGCTAACTGCCCCCTTACGTGTGGTTCCAGACACATTCACGGCACATCAAATTCTATTCCATGCAACTCATCATCTTCCAGCACCAGTGTATGCCTTGGGACGTACTTCCATCCACCATCCTGCTAACTTAGGCAATCACAAAGATGTATTTCACTTCAGTTTCATTTTTTCTTTCTCCTGGGGGTATGGAGAAAGAAACAATGAAAATACAAATACGTTATGGCAAGTAGCAAGTAAATGTTTTTCATCTTCCACTGGCAAAGCCAAGGCCTGATACCCAACTGCTACAAATTACTTCCATGTGTCTCCGAGACAAAGAGGAAAAAGGGCCAAATGTTCAGGCCTGATGATGGAAGTTTGGGTTTAACACCAAAACTCTCCCACCAAGTCTCAGTTTTGGGTGTCTGCCCCCAAGCTGTCAAGAAAAATGGAAGGACGTGAAGGAGTTCTACGTGAGTCCTCTTGGTGGATGTTTCTGCCTGGATAGGGAAGGGGTAATAATAATCATTATGAGCGTCATCAGGACAACCACAGTAGCTTCTATGATTTATTGAGGGCTCCCCATGTTCTAGACTCTCTATCTTGTTCTAAGTGAATTACACACATTAATTTACCTAATCCTCCCTTCAGCTTTATGTGACAGGTACTATCATACCATTTGGTGGGTAAGAAAACTGAACCACACAAATGTTTAAGAACTTGTGCAAGGTCACAGGACTCTTTTTTTTTTTTTTTTAATGTTTATTTTTGACAGAGAGAGACAGAGCGTAAGCAAAGGAGGGGCAAAGAGAGGGAGACACACGGAATCCGAAGCAGGCCCCAGGCTCCGAGCTGTCAGCACAGAACCCAACGAGGGGCTCGAACCCGCAAATGGGGAGATCATAACCTGAGCCAAAGTCAGACACTCAACCGCGTCGCCCAGGCACCCCAAGGTCACGTGGCTCTTAACTGGCAAGCTAGGGATTCTAACCAAAGTGTCTGAATCAGTATCTACTGCACTATGTGTTCAATTCTTGACTGGGCACAATGGATTCGCTGCCCCCAGGCATTAGAATAATTGGGGCTAACAATGTCTACCTTTTATTGAAGGTTCAGATATGCCACACATTGGGCATTACAGGAGTTTCCTCAAAACCACCCTAACAGGTTCATATTACCATCACCAGACCATTTTACACAAGCGCAAACTGAGGCCAAGAAATCCACACACAAGATAACTCAAAACTAAGAGACCACACTAGGATTTGATCTGGCTCTTTCTGGTTCAGAGACCATGCCTGTCAGTAAGGGAAGAATTTGGTTTATTTAATGCTGGAGCTGGGTCTACAGTTTTCCTCAAACAGTTACAAGAATGACTAACGGGCCCCAGAGACGTGATCTGGACCTTCTGGACACAATCCTTTGTCTTTTATTTCTCTTCCTTTTATTTTGAATTGCCTCCCACCCAAGTCATTGTCCTGCTCCCCATCCCATCCCTCCCTGGAGAGGCAATGGCAAAAGAAGAATTGTGCCTCCAGCAAGTGACTTTTTCTGGAAAATAGAGGATGTGAGCAGAGTGAGGTTGGGAAAATTAGTGAAGGAGACAGGCTTGGGGATCCTTGATCTCAGGCCTGTGAGTTTGAGCCTCACATTGGGCGTGGAGCCTACTTAATAAAAAAAAAAATGTAGGAGCCAGGCTGGCCACACAAGGTAAGGTGTGAACAAAGCAGGGAGGAGCATGTGTGTGCGTGTGTGTGTCTGTCTGTCTGTGTCCATCCAGAGAATGGATGAAAGTATCAACTTAAACAAGAGAAAACAAATTGTCGAGCCAAGTGAGGACTAGGGGAGACTGTAAAGGCTCTGGTTGCACCATGGGGTTAAACAAATTATTTGAGATGCTCCCTTACCAAAACCAAGAAACAGAAGGGCACCTTGCACGTAACGACATGGCCTGCTTCCAGGCACAACAACGAAGTGCTTATGCCATGGCTCCTCCAGGATGGGGGGCCATGCTGGGAAAATTTTATCCAATTTCATGCATGTCTGAGGGCTCAGTACCTGCAAAAACAAGGATCCAGCCAAAGACAAAAAAGAGAAACCTTCCCTACTACACAGGCAAGACAACCATGGTCTGTCCCTAAATCCTCTAGGACAAAGAACTAAATTAAGCCTTAAAGACACTACTTTCTTTAGGTATAACCAACGGGCTATCGAACATTGGGAAAACTTAGTATTCTAGCCACAGGTCTTTAATTTTCACCTTTTTCTACAGTCCAAATATGGGGCAATATGTAACGTAGTCTCAAACCCAGGGTAGACTCTTTAACTCCAGAGACATGGTGCTAATTCACACACCAAAGGTACCTTCGCTGCACGCCAAAGGCGTAGCCTCCAAGGTAACGTGCAATGCCAACGGACAGAAGCACAACTGTAATCCTGTGCACTTGGACAAGCGAAGCTGTGCTTTAACACTGTCTTTAAGAATGAGGGCTCTCCTCTGTCTCCTCCTTGCTAGGGGCTGGGGCCAAACTGCTGTATGACTTCACTCTCTGTAATCCACAGGGCACGTGGAATACCCACAGCATGCCAGATTATCAGTAAGGCGATAACACTTGTATATTATACCTGCTTGGCACAATTTGAATGAGGCTCCCTCAGGCTGCATAAGGTTTCGTTTCCTGTTATCTGCACCTGCACCAATTTCAGAAGCAAATAAAAACACCCCACAAAACCATATTTTAGGAGCTTATTCAAAAGTCAAGAGACAAAACCAGTGCAATCAACACAAACCCCAAAACACAACAACAAGGTAATTAACCTGAGGTTCCAATTCCCTCCACGTCTGTGAGGTACACTTCCTTCCGGGTTTTAGCGATCTTTGCCAAGTTCACACCTTTTATCCATCTTAGCCCTTTGATGTGACTTTTAAACAATACACATAGAATAATCATAATCTTAAGAGCTAACAGGTATAAAGATGCTTCCTATACTGGCCAGAGACCATGCATCACATTCTGTGTGGATTATGTTACCTAATCCACAGAACAAATGAAGTTCTATCATTATGTCCTTCTATTCGCACACACACACACACACACACACACACACCCTTATGAAGATAAATTAGAAAGGTTAATAGGCTTTAAGTCACTCAAGTTTTAAAAAAGGCTTTTTAAACTCAAGTTTGCAGAATTGCAGAATCCCTGACTTTAATCAAGACACAATGTGTCTGACACCCACGACTGCACTGTATGAGAATTTGGGACACCCTGAACTGGTGTCCCTTGCCTAGATGGCGTCCTTGGCATTAATGAAACTCTTTATCGCTAGAGTTGACTGGCTTCTACAGAGCTTTAATTTGTAAGTAGAAATTTGTATTTTAATAAGTGGGTAAACAGTCCTTTCGGGAAGTTAGTTCTGTGCCATTTTGGGAGAATGAACATTGAAAAGAGGGAAGGAAAGAAATCAAATCATCCACGAAGGGGTCAGGGGCTGTGGACACCATTGTCTCTGTCACTCTGTCCCAGATACAGAGCATCAGGGGTAAAAAAAAAAAAAAAAAAAAAAAGATGAGAAATGACAGCTTTATGAACCTCAGACTGCCACTCAACATTACTTAAAAGGCAGCTTTCCCTGGAGACACCAAGACTATAGCAGGCATCAAAGCAATTCCATATCAGTACCTTTTTAAAAAGGAATTATTACAATATTTTACTTTGGTTCCTCCCAATTCATTGCATACAATTCACTGTGTAGAAGACAGTCTTC
The DNA here is from genome assembly GCF_023721935.1 of Panthera uncia. Classification (NCBI taxonomy): domain Eukaryota; kingdom Metazoa; phylum Chordata; class Mammalia; order Carnivora; family Felidae; genus Panthera; species Panthera uncia. The sequence goes on from NC_064816.1 coordinate 37,280,918, forward strand.
ATCAAATACACATATTTGGTGGGGGAGGGGAACGCTAAACAGACTCTTAATAGGAAATTCAAATCAAGAATTGCTCAAGACGACACCTGCCTTCTGGCCTAATGGAAAAATCAATCTGTCAGGTCTTAATTAAGTACTCAGGCTAGAAAGAAAAGGCGGCTGCTTATACTTGGTATACTACCTAGTACAGTGTTGGTAGTCAAAATGTAACCGAAAGCCGTATTTGTTACAGAAATGGTAACTAAGCGTACAGATGAGTCATTTGCTTCTGGGCGGCCATATATTTAGTAAACAAAAGGTGGAACTAGATGAATGTCATAGGCTGGTTGACAAAGATCCCTGTGAACAATGACATTCAGATGTCTGAACGTTGTTGAATTGGAACACCTAACTGAGAAGGTCCAAAATGAAGCTGGGGGGAAAGAGGGGCATCAGGAAATAATGGCTCCTGACCTGGAAGTAATGCTGGGTCAATAAATGAACAAATGAGTGAGGTCAAAAAATGGGGAACTTCCATGTGTTCTTTCCATGATGGCCACTGAAAGAACTAAATTCTCTACCCGTTATATATAATCACCGACAAATATGCAGGTACATGAATACCCATGGCCTCTCAATAGCCAGAATGGAGGCTGTTATAAACTCTGAGCAATTCATTCCACATACACTCAGCCCAGATGGAGCTACCTGGATGGTGAACGGCGCACCTAACATGGGTCCTCATCACCAAGGGTCATTCCCACTTTCAGGCGTGCGGTCCCTCTTCTCAACCTAAGTGCACAGCCCGTTCATTCTCCAACTGCCCTGCCAGGGTGGGGAGACAGAGACAGCGAAAACCGTGCATGGATCACAAGTTAATTAACTGGCTTGCAAACGGTGAGCCATCCTGAGCAGCATTCTCGTTCCCCTAGGAACTAAACACCAGACGCCCAGCCAGGGAAAAATAATACAGACAGACTCCGTAAACACATTCAAATCCCAAACCTGACTAGAGAAAACCCTGGTGCGGCCTAACGTTTGACCCAACTGCAGTATCATTTCCTGTCCCCATAGTGGACGATTAAGGTAGTTGTGAAAAAAGGCAATTCAATGGGCAATCTGGCGAAGAGCTGGAGAGGAACACTCTGGTGTTCACAGCCTGACACTGAGGGAGCACAGCCCGACAGGGGATCACACGCTGGAACTGAGTTTCAGTAGCACAGCTGGGGGAGCAGGAGGGGGCCAGTTAGTGCTCTTCTCTGCAGAAAAAGCACCAAGTCCTCCACGGATGCTTGAAGGCGGTGGTGGGCAGACACCGGTGCCAACCTGCTCCCAGCAATCTCAAGCTTCTGGAGTCGGGAAGAGCGCCCCCTCCAGTCTGGCCTCAGGGGTGCTCCTGAGAGACTCATCAGACCCCTCCCCAGAAAACATGCCCACACCTCTCTGGGCCCCCAGAGATGGCCTGTCAGCCAAAAAGACCACCAGCAGACATTTGGAGTGACCCCAAAACTGTGGCACACCCTCACGTCAGGAAGAGTTACCGTGCCGGACAAAGCGGGAAGGGGGGAAGAGGCCGAGGGGAGAAACACACGGGGGAAGGCGGACGGAGCAGGAAAGCAGGAGAGAGGTGATGGAGGGCTCCCAACTTCGCCATCACACATTCTGAAGAGAAAGCAGGGGTCGCCCTTCCAAGACCTTGTCCCCAAAACACAGAAATCCAGCAACAGGCCTTGTTCTTGTTAATGATAAAGTCACCAAAAGCCAAGTGTTTGTGACAAGCCAGAAGCTCTGTTAAGCGCTTTGCAGACACGTGCTCCTTCGTGCCTCCCATCAGTCTGAACACCGGGCAGCATCGCCGCCACGAAGACTCCACCAAAGTCAAAGACTCAAAGACTCCACCACTCGCTCGGCACGTGGGAGCTACAGAAGGGCAGAGAATCTGTGCGTGTCTGTGGAGAGGACAAAAACTGCCTGGCCCAAGGATCATCCAGTTATGTTACAATTCGAAAACAGGGTACTACTACAGAGTCCCGTCACTTTCTTCAGAGTCGACTGGACTTGAACCGTCTTACAGAAGCTCATCCTCATCAATGAGGGTGCCACAAGTGCCCAGCGCAGAGGCAGAACATCCCCTTATTGTTGCATTTGGTGCAGCTTGGGCCAACCACACCTCCACGGCATGGGCCTGGTTAGCCGGCCATTCCTGTAGGCAGGAAACCAACCAGTGCCCCTCAAGATAAAACTGATTCTTTAATAAATACAGCTTGGGATCAAAGGGGGAAGAGTAGAAGCTCTTTTCTGAGGCTGCCTTCAGATTCTAGGCCTAGCAGGCCCCTTGCAGAATGAAGCCAAGGGCAGGTGACAATGAAGGACAAGGAAGGTGACAGGGACAGAAGGTACAGTCAAAGTGGCAAGATCCTGGGGAAAGGGCTGTAGAAGAATAAAAGAACGAGCAAGCAAGAACAGGATTAGCTTCCCGCACAGAATGTTGCAAACTGCCCGCAGAAAACACTTATTCCAGAAGATGGCCATTCTTTGACACTCAGCGGGTCTCACAGCCCAGGGAGAGGAACGTGCTTTAAAACCTGAGCCCCCTGAAACTACTATCACGCTATATGTTAACTTACTGGAATGTGAATAAAAACTCGCGACAAAAACAAAAACAAAAACCTGAGCCCCATCTGGATTCAGTAATGCAGAGGAAGTCAAGATCGCGGAGCACGAGTGGCATAGGAGGGCCTCAGCCAGCCATGCCTGTCCCAGCCGGGTCTTCCTGTTTTGCAGGGGAGGAAATCTTGGTGTGAGAAGCCAACCCTGAGCAGGGCCTGCTTCACGGGTGTGTGACAAGGGCAGCCACACCGGGCCCCGGGCATGGGAATGCCCCGAACTTGGTTTAAGGCTCTGCCATCATTATCCTCAAGTTCTTAACATGTAACAAGGCCCCACAAATGAACAGCCGGTCAGCTCCCACATTCTGTTTATTCTTTGCATTTTCAAAGGTCTCATAACAAAGACTTACTTACTTCTACCGTTTTTTTTGTTTTTTGTGGTTTTTGTTGTTGTTGTTTTAACAAATAACTTGTTTCATGGGCTATTTACACTCTATGTGACCTGGCTGGGATGTCCTAGATTCTCAAAAATGTATTATTTAATGCACATACCAAGAATTTCTTCACCTCATTCCTAACACATGTTCCAACCTCCAAAGCAAAATGTGCCCGGTGTGAATGTCAGAACCCCATGGCAAAGACACAGATGTCACTAGTGGGTTTAATGGAGGAGTGATGGGACAGGTGCATTCTAACCTCAAAGGTTTGTAGAAATCTGAACCACTCACCTGAAACACAGTTCTAGATCCGCAACCTATCCTATTTTATTCACAATAAAATGTACCCTCCCGAACACAAACACACATCAGTACATACACACAATGGTATATAACACATGTATGTTATAACCTTACAGCTCCAGACGTCTACTGTAGCCTTGATCCCAAGTACATTACAAACATCAAAGAGACAATATGGTCCTTATAGTGCTATCCTCCCAAAGGGTTTCTTTGCAGAGGAAGAAAATATACGCGTGTACACCTGAAAGCAAATAGTTACTAACAATCGTATAGAGACTGGTACAGAAAAAATGTTCTTGATACAGAGTAGGATAAATCCTTGTAAAAAAAAAAAAAAATATATATATATATATATATGCAGTATCATCTGTAATGTTTTTTTAAAATATACATACACACAAACACACACACAGATACACACAATCACATATACATAAACGTGTGTATAAATGTAGATATGGAGATTACTGAAGGTGGCCAGGCAGGATTTGATCCAAGGGGCTATCTCACTGGACAAGAGTCACGTCCCCTCTATGAACCACAGTCTCCTGACAGACAAGGGGTGGCTCAGATCAGGTCATCAATGAGGACTCTATAGGTCTCCCAGGATCCCACTCTGGAGGGTTAAGGGCAGCCCAACAAGTTCCCACACTAAAATGCTGTCTCAAAAACAAACTGGCCCCGGCCTACTTCACTGTCCTCACAAGAAACTCTAATGCTCATTTGGCACAGGTAAAGCAGATAAACAACTAGATAGAGACTTTAGAATACGGATATGGAGAAGGGTTATGGATCACTTACAACGCAGGAATTTTTTTAAGTTTATTTATCTTTAGAAGTGGGGGGAGAGAGGGAGAAAGAGTGTCACCAGTGGGGGAGGGGGAGAGAGAGAATCCCAAGTAGGCTCCACACTGTCAGCATAGAGCCTGACACGGGGCTCGCACCCATGAACCATGAGATCACCACCTGAGTCAAAATCAAGAGTCTGACACTCAACCAATGGATCCACCCAGGCACCCCAACCCAGGAATTTTTTTTAAGACTTACTTTTTTAGAGCAGTTTAAGGGTTAGAGGAAAATCAAGGGGAAGGTACAGAGAGCTCCCATAACCCTCCTGGCCCCACACGTGCACGGTCTCTCCAACTGCCAGCATCCCTCACCAGAGTGGGACACTGGTTACAAATGACGAATCTGCAATGACACATCATAACCACCCAGAGTCCACAGTTTACATTACAACAGCATGGCTGACTCCTGGTGTGGTACATTCTGGAGGTCTGGACAAATGTATGATGACATGTATCCACCACTATAGAGTCATACACAATATTTCACCACCCCAAGAATCCTCTGTGCTCTATTTATCCTTCTCTCTCTCACCCCTGGCAACCACTATTCTTTTTCCGGTCTCTACAATTTCGCCTTTTGCAGAATGTCTTTCACCCCGTGATATGCCCTTAAGGTTCCTCCATGTTTTTTTTTTTTTTTTCTGATTTGACAGCTCACTTCTTCTTCTTTTAAGTAATCTCTATGCCCAATGTGGGGCTTGAACTCATGGCCCCAAGATCAAGAGTCACACACACACAAGATCAAGAGTCAACCAGGTGCCCCTACAGCTCACTTTTTCTTAGTGCTGAACGATACTCCATTGTCTAGATGTACCACAGTTGTTATTTATCTGTCCCCATACTGAAGGATATCTTAGTTGCTTCCTACTTTTGGCAATCGTGAAGAAAGCTGCTATAAACATTTGTGTGCAGGGCTTTCTGTGGACATAAGTTTTCAACTCCCTTGGGTAAACACCAAGCAGGGCCACGGCAAGATAGTATGGAAAGAGTATGTTTAGTTTTAATTTTTTTTAATGTTTATTTATTTTTGAGAGAGAGCACGCAAACGGGGAGGGGCTGAGAGAGGGAGAGACAGACATAGAATCCAAAGCAGGCTCCAAGCTCTGAGCTGTCAGCACAGAGCCCAACACGGGGCTCAAACTCGCAAACCTCGAAATCATGACCTGAGCCAAAGTTGGACGCTTCACCGCCTGGGCCACTCAGGTGCCCCGAGTATGTTTAGTTTTATAAGAAACCATCAAACTGTCTTCCAAAGTGGCTGTACCTATTAGGCCTTCCCACCAGCAATGAATAAGAGTTTTTTTTAAATGCCATTTCTGACGTATTCATCCTAACACTCTCCCCGACATGAGACTGAGGACCTTTTACAGGGAAAATGGAAATTCAAGAGAAACGTTCCATCCTCCTTAAATCTCTTCTCAGCCCCCCAATACATGGTGCATGGTCAGGCTCCTTGGGATTTTCCCACTCTGAAAGAGAAGCTGTTTAGTGAGCCAGGCTCTGTGACCACCCATGATCTGAATTACGCACAGGTGTTCAAAAACACAGAGGGATCCAGCACAATTAAGAGTATTAAGCAATCATCTCAGCCCAAGGAGGCAGTTGAAGAAAAGAAGAACAGAGCTTGGGCAGCACTTTGGGAAATAAATTCCACAGCCTTTCACCAAGTTGAAATCTTGGCTTTGGACACACATAAAAATGAGCCTGGCCTGATCTGAGCTCCCAGTGGACATCTGCCAGATCACAAAAATTGACCCAATTGGCCTGCCTCACCACAGAGAAGGCCGCTGCTCAAAGAGCAGTTGGTACTGCTGATAAGAGCCAACATGGACGGACAGGACAGCAGACAGGAAAATGGCAGATGACAGTCGGCGCAATCCAGGGTGGGAGTCTGCTTTCAAGAGATCATTTCGTCAATGTGTTTTTAAAAAATAACATCATAGCGGCCTTCGATCTGATTTCCTTCTTTTATAGCCTTCAATCACTCTTTCTTTATGTCCTATAAACCGCAGCTAATTATTCCTTTGTTTTCTCTCATGTCACCTTGGTACTGTTGTAGAGTAGTAAGACACCTGCTCAACTCTGCCCAGGAAGGAATGCCTTTGAGGGAGAACGGCTTTAGAAACCCCTTTGCAACAAAGAAGGCAGTGTCAATGTTTTCCCACAAGATTTCAGGAACCTAGAAAAAGATGCTCTGTTACAAGTATTACTTCTCTTTAAATAAACCATTACCAAGTATAACTTTGTTATGAGAAACTCAAAAAAACATTTTTTTTTAATTAAAGCCATTGTTTAATAGTAACACTGACTCTAATGGTCCCCGTTTAACACACACCAGCCTCTAAAAAGAGCGTTGTCCAAACATTCCCCTTTGTTATATTTTACCTCTACTCTTTAGGGAAACACAATCTACCTTTAGACTCATTTTGTTTAACATCTCTGGTCACTTATGCTGTTTATTGAGTATGTGATATTCCTAATAAAATGTCAGCACAAATATCCAAGTTGTCTAGGAGAAAAGAAAAAGTTTTTCCAACCTTCCCTGGCCAGTCTAGGTAAACATTTCTATGACCCAAGTCACTTAGCCACGCTGACACAAATGCCTTCTATCTTTCCCCTCAAATTACAAAAGATTATCATTTTACTCAGCAATAAGCCTGACAAAATCGAAACTCTGTACATCAGAATTAAATATGTTCTAGCTACTCAAAATGAACAGTGTATTATTTATCACTAATATTTAATGACAAAAAAACTGATAACTCTCTCTGGTTCTACCACTGATCACTGATTTCATCTAGTCGCGCATCATCGATTCCTTTGGTCATTAGCATAATCACAGAGCATCAACTCCGGCTTATGCAGCAAGTTTGATAACAGAGCTGAAAGTAGACACACACTATTTTAAAAACATGTTCCGATTTTCATCTGAGTATATCTTTATTTATATGGCTTTCTTACCATAAAGATGCCAGTCCTTTAAAATATGCAGAAATCACTTTCTACACTGAAGAACAAGGTGCTATATCATAACAAGGATACAGAAGTATAAAGCGCCTGTTAATTAAACATCGCTTTTTAACTTGCTACCCTGCATATGTAACTGTTAAGTTCTAAGCCAAGTCTTTAAATAAGAATGAGAAAATGGCTAGGCTCCTTCAGATGAATGCCTCGCCTGGTTTTTTTTTTTTTTTTTTTTTTTTTCCTTAAATGTAAGAGATCAACCACTTGATACATTATTTTTTTTTTAAATCAAATTCCCTGGTATTGATTTTAAAGCCTCCCCCCCCCAAAAAAAAACATAAAAAATAAAAAACAGTCGTAAATGAACGAATTATGAAGTCTGAGTCAGGACTGATAGTTTCACATTAATCCTAAATTTCAACATGTAATACTGCAGAATGCGGCTGGGATCCAAATGTAAAGAACTCGTCTCGAATAATATTCAGCACTTCAAAAGGCTCAAATGGGAGAATGAATACACTACAGCTACATGTATCCACACGGATGAATTTCACCAACTCTACTGAACAATAACAAAAAAGCAAGTTACTAAAGCACACACACAGCAGAACCCCTCAAGATAAATCTTGAACATGAACAAGAAAACTCTATATTTGGGGGAATAGATGCATATGTATTAAGGACATAAAGAAATCCAGGGGATGAAAACCAGCCAGCTGAGAGCAGAGGTCACCTCCAGGCGACAAGGACAGAGGTAGGATTAGGGCAGATATGCCAAGAGCCTCCTCAACCTGGTTGAGAAATGTGTTCTTTCTGAGCATGAGCCGCAGGTACATGGGTGCTCACTGACTTATCCTTTAAATTATACCTTTTTGGTGTCGTGTATTTCATAATAAAAATGGAAAGATGTAAGCGCACAGTTTTAAGACAAAGAACTTGTAAATATCTGCCAGATTTCTCTCATCAGAAGTTATTCTCAACTCAAAGATCAAAGTGCTTGAGGCCATCACATCGCGTTTTATTCTACAATCGGGCACTTGTTACAACACTAAATGCTGCATCCCGATACAAAACCCATTTTCGGTATTTTCCCAAGTTCCTTACTGCTTCCCTCAAGAATTGTTCTACCTCGGTACTCCGCTATGGCAAAGTCATCTCTGACACAGAGATGATCTTTCCACTCAAAGTGACTGCCCTGCTTCCTAACAGAAACAAAAACGAATACAGACATCTGACCTCTCTTGAAGTATCTTTTGAATTTTGAGTTGATGTGAATATATGCACAGGAAGAATAAGCTGGAAACACACCTTGTGTATGATCTGGGGACAAAAGGGTATAAGAGAAGGGTAAATTTTTGCCAGATGGGGAATATATTCCCCCTCACATCCCATCCCCCACCCCCTTCCTGGACTATTTAAACCTTGTGTAGCAGTTGCCATAAGACAGCGAGAGACAAACAGGAGAAGCCCCCCAGTCAGTGGCAAGGACGATGGCTTGCTCCTACAGGTATAAGAATTTGTTGTAAGCTTACCAAAGTTACGACTGTGCATTTACTGTCAACATGCATCATACTGCACAAAAGCCATTATTTAGAAAATAACACGAGCATATTTAAGCGGTTGAACCCTTCCTAAACCCAGAGAAGGCATGCACAACAGCAGGTCTGCAACAACATGCCTGACGAAGGCCATAAAGGAAAATCCGAAACTGAACCGTTTTCTATTTCCGCACACTAGCTTCTCTAAAATCGTGTACAGTCGCACAAAACAGCGATACTCTCTAGAGCCGCCCCATGCCCATCCTCTCAAGGTCCAGCTAGCTTCTCTCCAGATAATTAAATGCAGCAGAGTCTGTATTAGAAAATTTCTACCAGGCATCACTAAAAAGGGTCTGTCACTGATTCCCTAATGATAAATCAGTTAATTATTTAACCTTTCTTAATGAAATGATTAACATCCTTTCCACAAACAAGGCGGAGTTAACATCACGCTGAAGAGCTCATCGACCAGTGACAGTGGTGATTCTTCTACGGCACCTTCTATTTTTTCTATCAGTTCCATTTTTTTTTATCTTTTATAGAAACTCTTTATTCAAGGGGAGAGACAGCTAGTTGAAAAACTTGACCCACCAGAGGTGTTTTTTTTTTTTTTAAGTACTTCAGGATTAAACAGAAATAAAAGAACTTTGTACGACAGCAATATTCCAAGTGCCACCTGAACCTAGAGCGAAAGCAACTGTCAAGTTCTAAACATAAAAACAGTTGCCAACTTTTTGGTATCTACTAAAATCAAGCTATACCCAAAGTCAAATGCAATCTTTTTTTTTTTTTTTTTTTTTTTAAATTTAGGTGAGGGCATTTCAGATAAACACTTTACTGGGTAACTTCAAAAGGCACCGTTACTAATACAGACAAAACAAAAAAAAATGTCTGTATAATTTTTATTTAAATAACTCTTTTGATCTTAGTGGTTAGATCTTTAGCTGAAGCCCTGAATATTTAAACAATCTATCTTAGCATTTTATCTTCCTTCATCTCATAATCTCGTAGGATGCATTCTTCTTAGGATTCTGCTAGATTTGCGTGGCATCGCTGGATGACGTACTTCCATCAATATTCCTGCAGACCCCATCACGTACAACGAGAAAGGATGTCCCAAGATGGCTGGGGAAATCAAAACACTTGTGCCAACACGGTTACTCTAATGGGAAAACAGTTTGGGTTTTAAAATTAAGATGAAATACACACAAGAAAAAAAAACTTCAGAAAGCCATCTGACACTCATTGGTAGCTACAACATGACAGGGGCCATTGGAAACATGGATGCAAAAAAGGCAGAACGCAAAAGGAAATGGCGGGTCCTCGGTGAAAACCACCGACGTTCCAGGTCGTTCCTACCACTTTGTGGAACTCTGATGCTCTTGTTCTGCCTCTGTTCCCCTAAGCATCTATGTTGGTTTTGGTGTTTGACTCTGAAAAGGGAGCCTTTTACACCCCTCAGGTTTTGTGGGGCCCAAACAGTTAAGGTAAAGCCTTCAGAAGAATTGTAGGCTTTCGTCCACAGAGGAGACCAGTTCTCCAACTTTGGTGGGTATGAGAATCACGTGGGGAGCTGTTTAGAAACGCAAACCCTGGTCCCACCCCAGATACGGCACATCCAGGAACAGTGCAGCTACATCTCGGTCTGCAACCCAAGCTCCACTGAGATTCCAATGTTTGTACATACTTAAAGAACACCAGTTTTGATTCTTAATCGAAATCCAAACACATTAAAAGTAATACAGGCCTCACAATGAAACAAAAATTTAATCAGTAAAATCCAAATGGAGATAAAGACTTCAGTTCCAGAATCTCCAGCAGCATAAATCACTCGGTCCACGGGTCTCCGGTTTGTGGCCTTCAGAATTACCAGGGGAAGTTCGTTTCAAGTGCATTCTCACATCAGTCAGCACAAATTCCAATACGAGAAGCTCTATTTTAATAAATGCTCCGACACACATACAAACACACACAATGACCTGGAGGCAGGTCCCTTTGAGACGTGATGAATTAGGACCAAATGCAACTTCCTCCCACTTCACACATGAGCATCTGTGTTCCATCCCTGTGCTCACCTGTCCCCAGGAGAGGAGGCTGCCAACACCTCTGATCAGGCATCACCAACTCAGGGGAGGCTCTGGGACAATCAAAACACATGCCACATCCTCCCTCCCCCCACCCCACCCCCAAAGAACTGTAGTCAGTGTCCTGATAGCAACAAGAACATCTTAAAGGATCTGAGTAATAACACAGCACCTGTGCCATTAGATCATGGAGGTCAAAGAACATACCTTAAAATACTACCCCTAATTCACAGGCAGGAAACCTGGAGCAGAGAAAATCACATTATGACTCAAATGCAGAGCTGGAAGGGGAGAAAAAGAAACCTCAGGAATTCAGTTTTTGAGTCTGATGCTAGAAATATTATCCACTGTCCTGGTAAATAAAGCCGATCACTATATTAGCTAAAATCAGGTAATCTAGCAAAATACAGATGTCCACCTGACTTACCACTAATCAATAAATATGAATCCAAATGTAAAAATCAGGAGAAAAATCTGTCCTGTCCTAAGTAAATCTATTCTATTTAATTAATTTCAACAGAAACCTAATAATGCCAGGCTTATACCCATTTCCCCCCCTCAGTAAATTGTCCCATAACACACTAAGCGCTGATATCTACACACTGGTGAAATAAAAGAGAATGACATAAATTGTCTAGTCAGTGATCCCTCCATTTCAGCTGCTTGTCTGAATTAGCAGCAGTTGGAGGAAATATACCCATCAGTAGTGCTCCTAAGGAGAGAGAACTAAATAGTACACAGAACACTTGAACACAATTTTGTATGTATTCATGTTCCTTTTAAAAAAAAAAAAAACTCTTTTATTAAAAATGTGATTTGGAAAGAAAGCGCAATTAGCTTCACACAGGCACTGCCGAGATGTTCGCGAACACACCAGACATATGTAAATATTTCGTGATATCAGTTCCATTTGAGTAGACCTGTCAAGATATTTACAGGGCTTGACAGTACTTCTGTCTTTAATTAAATTTTTGCCTAGATACTTTAATGTAATTTAAATAGATTATTAGTTGTCAGGATCTAATATAAATTTTGTTTACGATTTAGTTACTTTAAGTACTCAGATTGAAGAAACTAATTTAACCCCATGACTGAGCAGCTTTAAGCATCAGGAGAAGGCCACTAAAAAGTCCCCACTGCCCTTTGCACTTTCCCAGTAACCTTGAATTACTACAATTTAATTGCAAGTATCAAGGCACTAAAGTGAGCCCCCTCCCCCACTTTTTGAAAACAACACAGCTCAGCTCATGGAGAGTCCTAAGGAAAAACCCATCCACAATGCTCAGGTACCAGGAGTCTTTCTCTCAGGCAGTGTGCTCTCTTCCAGGGGCTGGCTAGGTAGGAAATGTTTTTCTCACTTTAAATCCCATAAAATAACTCCCCAACAAACACCTGTTGTGCACAAGGAAGGGCATGTATGAAAAACTGACATCAGGGGATTTCAAAAAGAAAAACAAGCCTTGCAGAGACATCCACGGCTAATTTGGTCAATAGATCTCCTGACTGGGTAAAACAGCGCAAGGCAGAGGATACAGCTTTTGGCACAACCTTCTTCTAAATGGGAGCTGGCTTCTAACTACAACCCAAAAAATGCCTTAGCACAAACTGACTGTAATTAATAAGAATAATTTATTAAGGAAACAAAGAACACTGTCTAATTGTCTTTCCCGGCTGCCATGTACTTCACCCCACTGTACTTCCTCTTTCCAGAATACCAGCCTCATAGCCATAACTGCAAGAACATTATCTATAGGATGAAAAACCAAAACACGTCTTGAAATCAAACACTCCTTACAACATTTATTTTTAGCTTTGGCGACACAAGCCAAATCTGCTTAATTTCCATTAACCACATCGTCGCATGCACATGGAAATAAACTATGTAGGTCCCAGGGTGGAGACAACAACCGTCATGCATAAGATATCCCATAGTTGGCCAGGTTTTCCCATTTCGGGAATTCACCTCATCTCATGGCCTGCCGATGTTCCAGCTTTTGGCACCTCTAACCTTAATTCATCCGGGTACCATGGAAGAGAAATCTTTTTAAAAATCAGTTTAAGATGGCTCCTTGGATAGCACGCGTATGGCCAAGTGGACTAGGGACCAGTGTAGCCAGTCACAAGAAAGATCATTTAGAAAATACATGGGCCCAAATGCAAACTTACTTGGCTTGCTGGCTTGATTCAGAAATTCAGTGTTTGATCACCTGGTGGGATTACTACCATCAACTGAAGGAAAAAAAAAAAAATCCCCTGAAAATAGTAAAAGTATATGTTGGCTCATGTCTATTCAGCAGATGCCTCTCATAAGGTTATTTTCTTTAGAAAACAAACCTCTACTTGCTTGAGACCTTTACACACTTGAGGTCCAAATAACAGAAAAAAAAAAAAAAAAAAGCTGGCTTAGCAAAAATGGCATTTACTATGACTGAATTCTATAAAAGGAGTATGACACCTAACAGGATAAGAAAGGAAAAGAAAAAGCCCTTAGCAAAAACATTTTTTTGCAAAACAAAAATACCACCTGTGCAAATCTAGCTAGGCTCTCAAACCCTTTCTCAGCCACAGAGAAGCAGCTCATGCTCAAAGCCTTGAAGTTGCAATTAAATTGTAGTAATTTAAGATTATCAGGAGAGCAAAGGGCAGTGGGAGCTCTTTGGAGGGCTTCCCTCCCCTCTTAATGCTCTTCAGTCAGGGGTTAAATGAGTTTCTTTAATGTAAGTACCTTAAAGTAACTGAATCATAAACAAAATTTATACTGTTTTCTGACAGCCTGCAATCTATTTAAATTTTATTAACGTGTGCCTAAAATTATTTTTAAAAGACAGGACTCCTACAATGCCCTGTAAATATTCTTGGCATACCCTCTGAAATGTAATCGGTAGGGTAACAACTAACATTGTCTGAATACACATACTTCTTTCTGATGCGGAGTCTTACAAGATAACATTTCAAAACTGAGTTGGAGTCTTAAGTAAAAACAAGAAAACTAAACCAACAGCACAATAAGATTGGCTGCAAAGAGGAAGCTGGGTTCAAAAGAAGTTGTCACATCTGCTATATTCACCCTTCTCTTAATGTTGGCATTGGACATGCTGTGGCATAAATATATTGGTTTAGGAAATATCACAATTCTTCTGTTAATTTAAACAATTGCTGAAAACAGACGTATCCCTCAACAGAGCCTCAGAACACAAATTTTCGGCCAGGGTAGAGTCTTAAGAAAAGCAAGGAACAACTTAGTAACAGAAAACCATACCTAGGCTCAATATTAACCCAGTTAACTTTTGTTATTGTTGGTACAAATGATTTAACTAGAAAATATTTACAGCTTCTTAAAAAACATTACATATTGCACAGAATTGCCTAATAGCATCTATGTGTATGTTTAACTCGCATTGTGTAATTACACAATCAAAGATATATCCAATAAAAGCTACACACTTTGAAACATGTTGGGCAGTATGGTTATGAAACTGACATAAAAAAACATCAAGTGTTTACTGTGTGATCGACATATTAATTAAAAATGCAATCCTTAAATGACAATCATTTTTATTCTTCTTTATGTGTTCACTTGTCCTATTTCCCACTTTGTTCTACTTAATTAAAAATGACATTTAATTTGGGGATAGTTTATAGCAAAAAAAAAAAAGGGGTTACAGTTTTTACTCCAGCATTTAAATATAAATACAAAATCTTACAGACAACTCCAGCAATATGGCCCCCTTAATTTGAGACAGTTAATTTCAATAGTTGATGATGCTTTCATTATACTTTGATAAACTTGTAAAAACAAAATGCTAAAGTAATTGCTGTTACTACTCCCTTTAAAAATGTAAAGCAGTTAAATTTTCCTAGACAACAAGCAAGGACAAGTTACAGAGAACTTGAATAAAAGTAGCAACGTGGTCATGTTGAATGTCAATCTAAAAAAAGAGGTTATGTCTAATCTGGAGAATGCTCCCTCTCGCCTTTTTAAATTCCAAGAGTGGGCTGACACAAAACTTCATCACCAGGGATTTTTCTTTTTTTTCTTTTTCTTTCTTTCCTTTTTTTTTTTTTTTTTTTTTTTTTTTTTTTTGAGCTTCACATCAGATTTAAACCATCACATACAAAACCTTGGCTTTCCTGACCAGGCAGATCTTCTAAACTTGATGTGAGAAAACGTTACCTAACTCTAGTGTAGGAGTCTAATGTTGGTAAAAAGAATTCCACTGCACAGTTCTGGGTAGCAAGGCAGCCTCTGGAAGACTTAATATTCCTTTCATACCTTTCTGCGTGCATGTTGTTCACAAACAAGACTGTATTAGAAAAATAACTTATGTAGCAACTCCACATCCATAAAGAACTCAAAAGCTGTTAGTGTTTCCTTCCACGTGAGCCTTAGCTCGCACAACAAAGATCAGCATTTGCAATGGTCCATTTCTGCATTAGTGAATATATAGCTTTGCTGCTTGATCGAATAGTCCAGGGTTCTCCATGTAGAGCTGACAACAACCCAGCAGCAGGTCTGTTTGATCTCTCCTGCTTCCTTAATTTGGGTTGTCAAGGTTCAGCAGTTGGAGGCTGTTTACTTTACTTTTCCAAAAAAAAAAAAAACCTGATTGCTTTCTCTCTCTCATACAATGACTAATCCAAAGTCTAAGGGGGGAAAAATGCAGCCAGTGGTAAGATGCTAAACCTTTTTTTTTCCCTCTGCAGTGAGAATTTAACTGACATCTTTTGAGTGGTAATAGTTGAGTTCTTTTTTATATTTTTAATGTTCTTTAATGGGGAGATGTTTCAAGTAGAAAAGTCAGAAAGAAAGAAAAAACCCATTCCAAATCCCTGAAACTGTAAGCCCAATTTTCTTTTCCTGGACTCAAAGAGATGGGTATTTCCACTTTGAGAATCAAAACTCCAGTGGAATTCTAAAAAAGATTTGATACATTTCTCTCTGGAACTAAAAATAACAGCAACTCCTGTCTCAATTATGCAGGCTAACCCCACTCAGAAAACACCTGAACTCTTACCATTTCTCTTCAAATTCTAGTTAAGACATCTCCCCCCAAACTGACTATCACTATGGAAAAACGAAGGGAAGGAGATAGAAGGTAAAATTTTTACAAGGAATCTTCAAGATATTTTCAGCCGTAGAAAAAGCCCTTAAATATCCTTCAGGTTTTTTCAATTCAGCTATTGTGCAAGTCCTAAATCCCACGGACAACCAAAAGTAAAGTGTAGATGGTTTCAAGGTACAGACTCCTTCCAAAAGGAATACAGAATGCCCTTCCAGCATTCCTGTTTTAAAAAGCAGTAACAAAAAAGGAAATCCGAACTTAGAAAATACCTGTGACCGGACAGGAGAGCAACACGAGCCCCTTCTAAGTGGGCTGGAGACGCTTAAATGCAACCAAATGAAATGTTTACATTAATTTCATTATTCTGCCCAAGCCTCACTGATGAGGGCTGGGGGGGGGGGAGGGCAGGAGGGGGTAGGCGGGGTGTTGGGAAGAGGAAGAAATAAGTTTCATTTCGGGTTTTCTGGTCGAGCAAAAGGAAAATGAATTAAAACGAATGCGTAGGATGAGCCCAGGCTAAATCAATACACTTTGTAATCAGCCCAGCAAGGGTATTTGGACACAATGACTTGGAAATAATTAATAGTTATAAGAGGGGAGTGGGGTGAGAAGAGGGGGGCGAGAGATGTCACCATATTTTATCGGAGCACTTTACACTACACGCTAAACTTTGATCTTCAGAATCTTGGATTTAGGAAAGGGGGGAAAAAAAAGGCGAAAGTCCAGTGTTTCGAAGCACCTACCAGCTTGAGGATGGGCACATTCCTGGCTCCGGGCGCCTTATCCCTGCGCTCGCGCCGCCCATGCTGGCGCTTTGGGCACAGAGAGCCCCCGGGGGCTCCAGGGTATCTTTTGCCCCCGCCCGCGTCCTCGCCCCGGCGCCCGCGGCCGCCTCGACTTACCGGCAGAGTCCGGGGAGGGAGTGGGAGCGCCGCCTTCACGCCCGCGGAGGAGGCGCCGGCAGCACCATGGTCCCCGGCGCCGCTGCCGCTGCCCCTTGCCCGCTTGCTCTCCGTGCGCTCTCTTCCTCTTGCAAACTTTCGGGTTCTGCGGTCGACAAGAAACCGGGGCGACCCTCAGCAAGTCCTCCTGGCTCAGGTTGGGGGAAACTGAGGGGGGTGGGATAAGTGATGAGGCTGGGGGACCAAGACAGAGAGAACGGCGGGATAGGAGGACCCAGGAGTGCGGGTGGACAGAAGGGAGGATGTGGCTCAGGGAATCCCTGCAAGGATCCCGAGACCGGGAAATCGGCCCGAGCCGAAGTCTCAGCACCTTCCCCAGGATCTTACAAAGTTGCAACAACAAAAAAGGAGGGGGGAGGAAGGGGGGAAGGGGGTGGGAAAGGGATACGATCGCAGGCGCAAGGTTTGAAGTTACAACTGTTTATTTAGTCCTTATTCTCACAGGGGCGGGAGCTGCGCGGGAAAGGGGGGGGGGGGGGTGCTGCAGGCTGCGATTTCGAAGCAAACACTGGGGAGGGGGCATACGACTTTGTTTCTGGGCGCGGAGCTCCCCGGCGCCCGCGTGTGTCACCGTCAGTCTCCGGGGACCGAGGCGGAGCTCACAACAGGTGGGGAGGGGGACTCGCCGAGGGCCAAAAAGGAGAAGGAATCAAAGTTTCCGAGCGGCGGTATCTGGGGAGGAGGGGGGCGGGAGGCGGGGGCGAGGGGAGGCGGAGGCAGCGAATGACCGCGACCCCGAGGCAACTGGCAAACTCTCCGCTCCCCGGCGCCACCGCCGCCGTCCCCACCCAAAGCGCACGCAGTCCCGGCTACCGGCTCAGCCGAGTCCTCTCAGCGGGACGGCGATGGAGCGCAGGGAGCTCGGGAGGAAGGCGGAGTGCGGGCGAGGGATGGAGAGCCATCGGCTGCCGGGACCGGGCCAGAGGGACCCGGCGACTCCCGCGCGTCTCAGGACACATCCAGGCTTGGGAAAACCCCCGGTACCCCAAGCTTCAAAGGAGAGTAAACCCCGAAAGTGTTTGTGGTGGAAGGGAGGAGACCCGATGCGGCGACTCCCCGCAGCGGACCCCGTTCCCATCCCACCCGCGGAGCTGGCCACGGCTGTCGCGGGCCTGTCCGCGGCGAGGCTGGGTTCTCGGGGTCGAGCGCGTGTGAGGGTGCGTGTCTAGGTGGGGGTGCGCGAATGTGTGTCCGAGTTTTCTGTGCTCCGGGGGATGGCGGCGGAGTGTCCCCGCCGTCATGTTCGGGGCCAGGCGCGTGTGGCACCGAGGATGTCCCCAGGCGCGGGCCCCAGGGTGAGGGCATCCCGTCATTACAATCCAGGGGCACCGAGCGGGCACACACTCGCGGAGAGCGAAGGGAAAAAGTTTGCTCCAAGTCCAAACTTCGGGCTCCAAAGGCTCCCGGCGCGCGCCCCCTCCCACCACAGACTCGACCCCGGCCTCGCGCCCGCCTCGCTACTCGATTGGCATCCCGACGCCCGACATCGAAAGTTGCGCCAGGCGGCCTGGGCTTATTGATTTCTCTCCCGCAGCGATCGCCCAGAGCGCAAAGCCAGGCGCGAAGGGGCCGAGGGGAAGAAGATCTCGCCTCCCCGCCGCTGCCGCCGCCCCCCCACCCTCATTTGACTTATGGAAATGGACCCAAGCTTGCGGGCGCCGCCGCCGGAGGCCCCCGCCCCCAACCCCCGCGCCGGCCGGTAAACCCTCCCTCCCCCCCCCCCCACCGGAGAGCCTGGGCCCCGGCCCCGGGGGAGAGAGAGGCTGAGAGGGGAGGGCTGGGGGGAGATGCACGTGGAGCCTGGAGGTGGAAAGTAGTTTTTCTTTTTTCCTTTTTTTCTTTTTCTTTTCTTTTTTTTTTTTTTTTTTTGTGCTGGTTGTTGTTGTTGTTTAAAGTGGCGGAAACAAGGCAGGAGGCAGCTTGGGAAAAAGTGGAGCAGAAATGGAAAAATACAAACTCACCCGCTGCAAATGGTCTCTCGGTGCAAACTAAGGTGTTTTCGGGCCTTTCCCCGCGCGCGCCCACTCCCGCCCGCGCGCGCACCCCCGCGCACACACTCACTCGCGCACACACGCGCGCACACACGCACTCCCGGACGAGGGCCGGGCCGCCGCGAGTACAGCATGCAACCGCCACACAATAAATAACAATAGATTCCTCCGCTCCGGACTAGCTTCCCGGAGCCCAGCCCGCGCCAGTGGCGGCGGCGGCAGAGGCGCGGGGAGCGCCGGCCCGGGGGCGCTCCCCAGCCCGCCTCCCGGCCTCCTGCCAGGGCCCCCTTTCCGCCTCACGCGCCCCCAAGGCCCCCCGGCACCCCCAGAGCGCGAGCCGCCGCCGCCCCCTCTCCGGGCCACACGGGCGCTGGCGCCCACCCTGCTCCTCCCCACCCCCACCCCCGCCTCCCGGAACAAATAAATAAATAAGGCGCGCGAGAGAGGCCAACACGTCGCGGAGGGAGATGTTGTTATTTTTTGCTGTTGTGCGTCCCTGACGTCACATCCACCTGCTGGGTAAACAACAAGGCTCGCAGCAAAAAAAAGAAAAAAAAAATCGCAATTGGCAAAGAAGGGGGGAGGGGGCACGGCCTGGGGGGGGGGCGGGTTCCGGGGAGATGAGAGTAAAGGGCGTCCGGGCTGGATGGGGAAGAGGAGAGGGAAGCAGAACCCCACAGACCAGAGAGAGGAAGGGAACGCCAGAACAGTCCCTGGCCAAAGAGGGATCTGGCAAGAAAGACCTGGAAAAATAAGGGGCATGGGGGAGGGGAGGATCCCTCGCAAGATGGGGAATTGGGGGGCCCATTCAGACACCAGAAAAAACGAGAGGGAGAGTGTTAACAAGTAGGGACGAAGATAGGAATGCGATGGCTATTTGCTTGGTTTCTGAGCTAAAAATACAGAAGGAAGGAGAGAGGGTAGGCAAGGATGTGAGTTTCCTCCAGTTAAAAGTGAAAGTGTTTTGCCATCAGTGACAGTTGAAGGAGGGGGAGGTGGGGGTGGTGTTTTCAGCCCCCTTTCTCCTCTCCCGTCCTCCCTCGGTCTCTCCTCTTTCTTTCTGCACTTTGTCCAATGAAAGAAGGCGAGTTCGGGAGGTGAAAGTTCAACAGAAGGACAAACCCCTGTTTGCAGGGAAACAGAAACCCGCCAGCGAGGGGGTTTTCCCCCCTGTATTCCTGAATCAGGAGAGTGTAATGTGGGAGAGATTTCCCCCTCTTCCTTGTCAGACTCACTGCTGGAATGTGTAGTTTGATCCACTTTGGGGGAAAGTGGCTGCTGCATCAGGAGCTGTGCTCTTGCCACGGTTTCTCTTAGGAAAACGCCCAGGGGCTAGCATGTCAATCAGTTGTTTAACACAAATTACCCTCTCTCCCAGAGGTCAGTCACATGCAGAAAGCTCTGTCCAATTCTTTGAAAAGGTGAGATTTTTTTTTTCTTTTTTTCTTTTTGCTGTTTTGAAGTTTGGTGGAATTTAGAAATTTTAAGGAGTAAATTAGAAGCCTGAATGAAATGTTTTGAAATATACATATACATGTACAAAACAAAAGACACTGGTATTTCTTTCGTTTTTATCAACACAAATTGAGAAGGAAGACTTTTTGTTTCCAAAATGTGACTTAGAAAGATAGAGGGTTCCATGGCTTGTTGTTGTTAACAGAAATAATTTTTTTCAGGCCCATCACCCCAGATGCTGCCAAACTCCTAAGCCAGCATTTCCAGCTACTGGCTGGCTGGTGTAACAGGCCAACTCTTAATGAGAATGTATGGAAAGCCACTCCTGTGGATTCCTACAAAGTACTTGGGGGGCGGGGGGGGGGTGCGGTTGGAGACAAGTACTGCTCATTCCTTGAGACCCGCACAATTGTAGATTACCAACATCCTGAGAAGGTTATTATAAGTTCTTATGTATAATGTCTTTTTACAAATATTGTTAAACGTTCATTTACAGAAGAATTTTAAATCTCTATTGCAGTAACAGTGTAAGACTACCACTGTAAAATTGTATCTGTTTTGCAAATAAAAAAATAACAAAGCCATTTACTAGTGTTACAGAATAAAGCCAAAGAAAGGAAGACTGTACTAAGGTAATTCCAGCATAGAATTCATGTTGAACGCATGCTGTGCAAGATTCTATGCTATCCAGACAAGACCATCCATTGGATCTTTTAGACTAGAATACAGATAAAGAAAATGCATTTTAGTTTGTATAGAACTTCCTGGCTTTCTAGAGACTAGGGTTCCTGTTATCTTTGATTCAAGACATTAAGATATTAATGACGTACCTTCTATATTCTAGACCATAGAGTAGGCAGTGATGACTACAAGAATAAATAAAATCCCTGTCCTGTGAGGAACTCACAGCCTAAAGCTTTCAGTAATAACATCTAATATTTATTGAATGTTTACTATGACCTAGGCATTGATAAAAAGCTTTATGTCAAGTCAATTCATAGTTGGAACAGTCCTTTAACATCACTGGAAATTCCTGTGCTGAATTCACATGGAATTAAATGGAAATCTACAAAGCAGCCAGTCTGGGGTGGGGGGGGGGGTGTTTTCCATTTTTAAAATGTTTATGCCAGATATGTGTATGGTATGTGTTGGGTTGCAGAATTATAACTCAGGAGAATAGCAATTTATTTAAATGTGACAAATTTATTCATCGTCTGTAAAGAACAATTCATGTTCCAATACCGTTTTCCAGATTGGATGGTGAGTTTTTAAAAAATTATTGGTATTGCCAGACTAAAACGATCTTTAGGTTCCTGCTGGTCTTATTCTGCATTTTAACTGCCTTAAATTCTACATTCACTTGAAAGAGGGGGCCAAAGTCAGACTGACAACAAGTTTTGCAGACAAAAGGAAATCCTGGTTGTAAATCCCATGATATATTGTACTCAATTTTGTATATAATACTGTCTAATGTGCCACCTTATTAAAGAACTCCATATCCATTTGGCTTACATTAGGGGGAAACTTAACTGCAGCTTAACATATTGTTCATTTTCAACACTGTCACGTTACATTCATAGGGAGCACATTTTAATTTCTTTATCTGTAATCAACTGGAAGTTTCTTTTTGTTAAATTAAAGCAAGAAGGGCTTTTAAATAAAGGGCATGGGGGTAGGACGCCACCTTTTGGTGGTAAAACAAATAGAAATCCCCTTTTCAACAGATGTTCCTGACATAATTGTATTTTAATTACACCAATGCAAAGGTGCTTGTCCCCGTTTGATTCTGTTTGAAGTAACAGGAAAAAAAAAAAAAAACTGTGAAAGGAAAATTGGGAAACTATCCTGAACTGCAACCAAAATTTCCTCAAAGGTATCAGAACGTGTTAGGGCCCTGTCACATACAATTGCCTATACATCAGACACCAACTTTGTTCTGCAAGTACTTTGTTGATAAATGTATGCACATTTGGGGTAACAGAAACTGGGGTGGACATTTACCACTTAACAAGATACCTGAATGCTTTTATAAGTTTAGAGTTAACCGGAAACTTTATATTCACCTAATTCAGTGTTTCTTTATAGTTACCACCTTCCTAATATTTTGCCATATCTGCATAACATGATAGTTACTGAATAATTTACGTAGTACACTCATTGGACTACAGCTAATATGGCAAGTGTATTAAATATCTTCTTTACATCAACCTACTTTTTCTATTTCTACTTTAAATGGGAACTCACTATCGCACTCCGTGAATTAAAAACAAACGATGAAAACAAAGTCGTCAATTCCTTTGTTAGAAAGGGAGAGTGGCAAAAAAAATTACAAATTACAACTAACTTTTTTTTTAAAGGGAGAGTTGTAAATGCTGCAAGTGTTAACATGAGTGTCAGCAGAGAATTTTTACTCTTTGTTTTTTTGCTTTTTGGAAAAGCTGGAAGGATTGAAATTTTGAAATTTATAGCAGAGGGTGTATAGCTGTATGCGATACAACGTTACCTGTCGCCATCCTAGTGGCAAGTTGAGTCTCATACTAACCAAGTACAGTATTTCAAATTAGAGATTGGTTAGTAGCTG
>NC_064816.1:37303741-37432685 GCF_023721935.1 Panthera uncia
CAGTGACACCCCACTAGCAATGAGCACACTTAGCATCCAGACCTTGGTTTCTAAATACCTTTCTCCAATAAAAGAAACAAGGATCCTTGGAGAACTAGTTAATTCTTGAGGCGAAGTATAGAAAATACAAGATAAGCCTGGGGCATCTTCTGGTACCAGAAAGTGCTAAAGGTAATGCTTTTTAAAAAAAGAAGGCTGGGTGAGGTGTGGAGAGACTTACTGAAAAGGCACAGGAACCAACCTGAAAGAGCCCCCAATGCCTTAAGTTCAGACATTTTAAGCAAGAAAAGAAACAACAATATTACTGGATTGTAACCTAAAGAATGAAATAAATACACGTAAGCCCATGCTGATAATATATACACATACTTCCATGTATACAAACTCACATACATATATTCATACATACATACATAGGGAACCGACAACCCTTCCTTAAAGAAGATTGGTGGGGCCCAGCAATTGGTGTTTTCACAAGTTTCAACAGGTGATACTGATGCCCCAGCCCCCCAAATTCAGATAGGCAACTTAAATTGAAATGGTTTGTGTGGAATTAGGAAGGAGTGCAGACTGGCAACTTAGAGCACACAGGCCTCCACAAAAAGGGGTGCCCGGGTGGCTCAGTTGGTTAAGCTTCTGACTCTTGATTTGGGCTCAGGTCATGAGGTCACGGTTCATGGGTCCTGTTGGGCTGTGCACTGACAGCAGAGCCTGATTCAGATCCTCCCTCTCTCTCTCTGCCCCTCCCCTGCTCACACTCTCTCTGTCTCTCTCACAATAAGTAACAAAGAAAGGGGGTGGGGGTGGGGCAAATGCTGACTGTTATCACCAAATAAGTGAACTCAGGGCGGGAAGAGTTTTTGAATTTTCAAGAGAGGCGAGAAATCGAGATTTTTCATCCAAAGAGTCTTCATTTTTAAACCTCTAGGCTGGAGCACGTGGGTGACTTTGTTGGTTGAGCATCTGACTTCGGCTTGGGGCGTGATCTCACGGTTCCTGAGTTCGAGTCCCCCATCAGCTCGCTAGTGTCAGCACAGAGCCCACTTAGGATCATTTGTCCCCCTCTCTCTCTCTCTGCCCCTCCCCCACTCATGCTCGCTCGCGCTCTCTCTTTCTCTTAAAAATAGGTAAGCATTAAAAACTCTAGGTAGGCTGCAGAGCCTAACAGAGCTGCAGGGACATCTAAGCGACAGTCAGACCCTGTGCAACTCCTGTCTTTGGGGAAACTGAGTCACCATGTCAGTTCGGGATGACGGGGTTTGTTTCTTAAGTGACCAAGGTAACAACCAACCAAAAGAGAGAAAGGGAAACTTTGGAGAGAACTTTGACTCATTCTTAAACTCCTTCCCAAGCTTTCACGAGTCGCCCCAAACGTCTTGGTAAGGAAAGCTGGTCCGCGTTCTGAATTGTTCCTACATTCTGAATCATTTGTCAGCAGACTCCCAATTTCAAAATATCAGTCATAACGTCATTATTTAAAAGGTACTGTTTTTAGCAGGATTCTTTGTTCCTCCCCAGAAGAGGGAGGTCCAAAGTTTTACTAGGGTATTTTATTCAAGGAGTCCGGCGCCAGGGCGACCTCCTTATAATAACCATTATTATTCCTCTCCATCTGGGCTGGCACGAAGAAAGCCATGGCAGACCAGTTGGCTTTTGTTTTTTCTTTCCCTTACCTAGCCTTGCTCCTCCTATCAGGTGAGAGCCATACACGTTAAAGTCTCTTCCCTCAGGGGGAAGACACATAGTAAGTACAAACAAGGTGATGAGCTGACAAACTTAAACGCAGTATAAAAAGCAGAGGAGTGAGAGGGGGCATCTGCACAGCCGATAGAGAATAGAGTGGCTTGCAGATGTGTCTTATGACATAAGAAGGACTGGGATAGTGGAAGTGTCTTTCAGGTAAAAAGGTGTACAATCCATAACACGCCTGACAGTGGTTCCCAAACGGGTGAGCAAAGGAATCTGGAAATCTTAAAAAATCTTAAAAAAAAAAAAAAAAGTACTGAAGCCAGTTCCAAATCCCAGACATTGGGATTTAATTGACCTAGAGCATGACCTGGCATGGTGTTCTCTTTTGTTTTTTAATGTTTATTTGTTTATTTACTTATTTATTTTTGACAAAGAGAGAGAGAAAGAAAAAGAGTGAGTGCACAAGCGGAGGAGGAGCAGAGAGAAAGGGAAAGAGAGAGTCCCAAGCAGGCGCCCCTCTGCCCGCACAGAGCCTGATGCAGGGCTGGATCTCACAAACCAAACCAGGAGATCATGACCTGAGCTGAAATCAAGAGTTGGACGCTTAACCGACTGAGCCACTCAGGTGCCCCATTGGCACGGTTTTACAAGCTTCCCAGGTGATTCTTTTTTTTTTATTTTCTTAATTAATGTTTTTTTATTTTATTCGTTTTTGAGAGAGAG
Organism: Panthera uncia; assembly: GCF_023721935.1. Classification (NCBI taxonomy): domain Eukaryota; kingdom Metazoa; phylum Chordata; class Mammalia; order Carnivora; family Felidae; genus Panthera; species Panthera uncia. The sequence continues at coordinate 37,306,154 of NC_064816.1, forward strand.
ACAGACAGAGCATGAGCGGGGATGGGGGGGGGGGGCGGCCAGTGGCAGAGAGAGAGGGAGACACAGAATCCAAAGCAGGCTCCAGGCTCTGAGCTGTCAGCACCAAACCCAACTTGGGGCTTGAAATGAGAAACCAGGAGATCATGACTTGAGCCAAAGCCAGGCACTTAACGAACTGAGCTACCAGGGGCCCCTAAAAGCTTCCCCACCCAGGTGAGTCTAATGTGTAGTACTTGGTAACCAATGGGCGGAGCTGAACCGGAGGACTCGAGGCACAGCCAGGTCTGCCAAGGTGAGGAATCTAGGCGCCACAATTCACCCAAAACACTCCTAACTTCCACTGTGGCCAGCATCCAATCAATTAAACCAATTCCCCAAAAGGGGCCGGAATAGTATTCTTTACTGTGGGCTTCAGACCCCATGCATTAGAATCACTTGGCTGGAGGCCTTGGGGAGGATCAGGATTCTAGGCGCCCATTTCAAACGTGCTAAAGCAGAGTGTTGGTGAGCAGCCACGAAAATAAGCATTTTTAGAAGCTCACCAGCTGGTTATGATATACTTTAAGGTTTAGAATCCTTCATAGGGATTTACAATTGTTACCTATCCTGGACTGTTTCCATGTTAAAGGGAAACCTTTAAGAAGGGCAAGATGTAAAACAAAGGAACCTATAAGGACATCATAGCATTGTCAGAAGTTCCTAGAAGTCACGGGGATCGACTTCCTCCTTAGGTTAACTAAGATACCTCAGAGCTACGGCAGGATAAGATGCGGGTTCCTGACAGAGTCCTGGGCATCAGACCTACCTGTTGGAAAATCACAGCCCCATGATTACGACTGTGCCGCTCTGGGCAAATTCCTGAACCTTTCCAAGCCTCCGTTTGCTCCTCGGCAAAATAGCGGTAGTAACTGCACACATCTTACAGGGTTGCTGGGAGGAAGGAATTAGGAGAATACATGTGCATAGCTTAGCCCAGAGCTGGGTGCACAGTCAATGCTCAACAAATCTTAGTGCTTTGGGAAGTGCAGAGCATGATTCAAGACCCAGGAATCCTGACTCCCTGATCAAGGTTTCTCCAGGTTTGATCTGAAGGAATTCTAGGCCTCAGAGCTTGGAAGGAGAGAAACTTTTTACCTGGATTTTCTCAGTGCATATCAAATCATTCCTCTTAGGCTCCCGGCCCCGCCCACCTCTGCAACCCCGTCGGCCTCCATGTTACTAACTGTTGATGCAAGCATAAGATGGGGTAATTTTTTTTCTAAGTCAGAACTGAAAAACAGCAACAGAAGAGTTACCTCCCGAGGCAGGGACAATCGCAAGAGAGGAAACAAGGCTTCTTCAGATCAGTTTCTCCACCATTAGTGCTTCTAAAAGCACTAATGACTTTTAGAGCCAAATAATTCATTGCTCTGGGGGGCTGTTTTATACATTGCCTACTAGATGCCAGTGACACCCTCCCACAGGTGTGACAACCAAAGACATCTCCAGACCTTGCCAAATGTCCCCTGGGAGACAAAATTGTCCTCAGGTGAAAATCACTACTCTGGGTACCCCTACCCCCACCCCAGAACAGGCATTCTGGGCAGGACTCTCTCTGGGCCACCAACATTCCTCTCCCTGCCGTTGGTATTTACCTGATAAAAAAGACAAGCAGAAATCCATTTCCTTTGCATCTGTAACTGAGTAGCCCATTTTTCTTTTCAAAACAGAGTGGCTTAGGGGTGCCTGGGTGGCTCAGTCAGTTAAGCATCTGACTCTGGATTTCAGCTCAGGTTGTGATCTCACAGTTCTTGGGTTCTCACCCCGTGTCCGGTTCTGTGCTGACAGCACAGAGCCTGCATGGGATTCTCTCTCTCTCTCCCCAACACCCCCACTCCCACTTGCTGTCTCTCTCTCAAAATTAAAACACACACACACACACCAGAATGGCTTAAGATGAGGCCACTTCTAACTTGAATAGAGCTCAGGGTGGGCTCCATAGCCCGGGTCAGTCACCTGCCAACCCCCTTCTAGTTCTGACAAAGCTCTTGGCAGTACTGCTTCGCTCCATCATGATTAAGCAGACTTTATTAGAGTCCGTGACTCTATAAACAACGTCAGATGTGTTGTCAGCCTCACGGCTGTCGGTCTAAAAACAAAACGCAATAAAGGAAGTGGCGACAAATGGATGAGAACTTTAGGGATACTGCATCTCATAAGATGACGCATGGGGTTTAAATTAGGCAGAAACTTCATCTGGATGTTCTAATTAACATTCCCCTTCTTCTGGGAAGTCCAAGGGCATATGCATCTCAGGTGTAGGAAGCTAGGGAGTTTATTACGTGGGGGGGGGGGGGGGGGGTCACCGGCCCCACCTTCTCACTGCTAATGCATCCATTCTCTGCGTGGCTCCTCAACAGCTCATGGAGCCCCACTGTTGGAACGATCAATGCTGGAAATGTCAGAATGATTACCGGATTGACTGAATGATTCGGAGCCAAAAAATATTTGTTTCCAAGACTTGCTAGCCTAGGCATTGTGATGGTTTTTACATCTAACCTGAGTCTAAGGATGCAGATGGGTTTTGGAGGAATTATCTGATCGTCTTGCGAGAAGCACAAGTAGGCGTCTGCCAGGGCCCCTCACACAAGCAAGCCTGATCTCCATGTCATGCAATCACTCATTCAACAAATACTCCCGGCATGCTCCTGTGTACCAAGCACTATTTTAAACAATAGGGAAGAGAAGTAAGCGAAAGATGAAAAAAATCCTTGCCCTTATGGAGGTTACGTTCTAGTGAATTTCTTGGTGAACTCTATGTAATTTTTTCAACTGAAATTTTTTTAGAAGAAACTAGAGTGGATAACCACCGATGTAAACTGACCAAGTTCGCCAAAAGGATGCATTTTGTTAGAGTTATCACTTAAACTCTAAGAAGATCCCAAATAAAACTTTTGTAGATTTGGAGGCACTGCATAAAAAGAGAAGTAAATGCATTGCAAAGGTAACATGGTCATTATGAACCCACTGCAAAGAAGTCTAAAGGTAAATTTACCAACAGTGGAAAGATCAGCTCGCTCTGAAAACCCATCTGAAGCCCCAGCTTAGTTAGAAAAAGGCTATTGGTCCCAGAAAGATTCAGAAAAACTAAATGACGCCAAAATATGGTTTGGGGGAGGGAGGGAAGGAGGCAGGACACATCTCTCAGTGGCATTCCATTGAAAAGCATTCGGGGCCCAGAGAGATACGGTGGAATAAAGATTAGATTCTGGCACACGTACAAGGCTCCAACTGAAACAACAAAATCAGTCTTCCCTCCGGGCCACAGAAAATAGCCTCTTCTGGATGCTTGTCTTAGGACACAGGACAGCAGAAGGTAGATGAGGCCAATCAAATCTTCCTTGGTTGTTCCAACAGACACTGAGCAGCATGAATTTTATGCTCAGGGGGAACGAATGGTGCATTTTCTGGGTCAGAATTCAGAAGTTAGAATTCTGGAGAAGAGATGATAATGGTCTGGATAATTTATATTATCATCCCCAAGGAAGCAAGGCATGTATGCTCCCAAGAATCAAGCATGGCTGGGCTGTGGGCCTCATGGCAACAGTCACATGTTTCTGAATGTTTGGAAGGGAAGTGTATTACCCACTTGTTTGTTTGTTTCCATCTTCCCTATAAACAGTTTGGTCTCCTTCTGGGGAAAAGAAATCATGTGAACAGAGAAAACAGACACACACATAGACACACTCCCTCAAAAATGCTTTGCTCCAGTATCCATTGAAGTCAGATTTTTCTAGGGCAAGAAAACTCTTAACAAGGAAGACCCCAGCTTTTCTCAAAGTTTCAGGTCAGGTTGAGTACTGAATACTAGGATTTGAAAAAATTACAGCAGCTCTTTGGTTATGTGGAATGTTAAAGTTGCCCTTTCTGGTTCACAATAAATAAATGTAGAATTTAGAATTCTCTCCTGTCTAGCTTCCTTACAAATGCTTCTCTCTAAAATTCACCTGTGTCAGGACTACCTCCTTTAGGAAAATATTATTTTATGTCTATTTTATGTATCGATGATACTTGTGGTTAGTCTGTCTTTAATGACCTACTAGAGGACTGGAGCCTTTACCTTGCTGTTCCCTGTACCTGGCATGCTGTTCCTCAAGCTCTTTGCATGGCTACATCTTTCTAGCCTTCAGGTCTCAGTTAAAATGACACCCTTTTGGAGAAAACTTCCATGACCTCTTCTAGATACAGTCCTTCCCTTCTCCAAAATTATCTACCTTTCTGGCTTATTTCTTGATTAATTTACTCATTTATCACGTGGCTCTCTCCCTAGAAATAAGTTCCGCGAGGCCAGAGACCTCTCTGTTTTGCTCATTACAAATTCCTCAGCGCACACACTGAATACTTAAATATTTGAGTGAATGAATGAACAAACGAAGGATCAAGCAATGGGGTCACTCCGCCGTCAGGAGACTCCATCGCTTTTGGCCTTCACTTCCCCCACTATAAAATAATGGTAATAACACTCAACTCAGAAAAGAGAGATCGAATTCAAAGTGAAGGTTCCCTTTACAGGGATCTCAAACACAAGAGTGGCTTTGCCGAGCATCAGATTCTGGAGGCCAGCGAGAGGGCTGCGGGGGGAGTCCTGAGGAAGTGAGTGAGCGGGGTAGGGCCCTGAGAGCCACAAGTGGGGTCTCCACTCACCTGAGAAGCAACCAGCAGTAAGCCCTCTATGTCAGCTCCAGCAGACAAAGAGAAACCTGGACCTCTAGTGACCTTTCTGTCTCCTAGCTCAACAAATGTATTTACATGAGTTCTTTTAGACTTAAAGCTTCACGTGGATCCCAGAACCACCAAGACCTTTTAATTGTATGAACAGACACACAGGAGATCTTTCAAAGTTATTTAAAATTGGAAATGTATGCCGTAGGGAATAAAGCCAGGCAAGTATCATATTCAGAACTGAAACACATAATGCATAGCTATAAAATAATGCCAGTGAACACACACACAGAGAACTGCATTTATGGTTCCCAATGTGTGCAGTAGACTTAAAAGTATTCACCTTCGAGATCTCTGCATTTATTCCTACAATGATTCCATTCATCAAACCACATTTGGATCTCCCTTTTTGGAATTTCCTTCAGAAAATTAAGACACTGGTTAAAACATTGCCTCTTATGGTAAATGTTATCCACGTGGCTCGGTTTGATTTTTGAAAATGACCAAACAGTAATTCAGAGCATGCCTTGGGGTTGGGAGGGAGAGCAACCAAGTGGGTAATTCCTGGTGTTTTACTGAAATAATGAAGCCGGGGTTTCTTGCGTTGTTCAAAAAGAAGCTTTAAAGACAATAATCAAAAGTGAAATTCAAAAGATGTTCCACTGGTTTCATCATTCAAACAAACAGAGAATTTCCAAGGTAGGAAATCTTGAAGGACGACATTCTTTCAGATCTATAACACGTAATATGTTTATTTAAAAATTCCATCTGATGACTTACAGAACAACCTTATATGGGAAAAGTAGCTTCCAAATGCGTACAACCCCCACTTCTCAATAGCCATGTGTTACATTAGGATCTGTATGTTTTGATTCTGGTATCTAATGTGAGAAATTGAAGATACAATTCCTCTTGCTTTTCAATCAGTCCTAAGCAAGATCAAATGAATAGGAGGAAGCCTCTTGTAAACATTATTAATCACTTGTTTTATGAAAGTTGCCGGGGTGCATCATTACAGCTTTTTCTTAATGCTTTTTTAAAAATCATAATCAAACCTGAAAATTTGGAAAACAGTGAATATAAATAATAAGAAACAAACACCAGTAATCCCATCATCTATAAGTAATCACAGTAAACATCTGGGCACATATCTTTCCCTATCTTTTTCTAGCATGTCTGTTTGTATACTGTAGAAACGAATTGCTTAGGATGGATGGCCTATTCTGCCACTTCATAGCGGTGGGTCCTTGGGCAAGGTACTCTGTGCCTCTGTTACATCATCGGTAAAATGGGAGTAATCACACTAGTCTTGTGCATCACAGCAATCGTATGACATGGGAACATTAAGGTTATAATCTCGTGTCTAACACATAATAAGATGCAAATGAATTATACCCTCATTTTTATTATACAATTTGGACTGTAGCTATTATCGCTGAAAATTATATTATGAGCATTTTCCTTCACAGTTTTTTTAAATTCTACTACACAAGCCTAATTAAAACTTGGAGCTATTAGGGGCACTGGGGTGGCTCCATCAGTTAAGCATCAGGTCATGATCTCACAGTCGGTGAGTTCAAGTCCCGCATGGAGCTCTGCACTGATGGCACAGAGTCTGCTTGGGATTCCCTCTCTCTCTGACCCTCCCTGGCTTGTTCTCCCCCCCCCCTTTTTCTCTCAAAAATAAATAAATAAACTTAAAAAAAAACCTCGGAACTACTAATCTGTTAAACAAAACTACTCACAGGTTGGTAAATAGAAAAAGTTGTAACCTGATATGAAGGCAGAAATGTCAAAGCAGCCGGTAGCTGATGTATATATATATTTTTAAAGATTCCTCGGAACTCAATGACAAAACCAACACGATTGACATCCCTGACAGTAGGTTCAGGCACAAAGGGGAAGTTCAGTCTTTTCCAGTGGTTCTAAACTGGGGGAAATTGTGCCCCCCCAGGAAACATTTGTTACTGTCTGGAGACATTGGTCGCAATTTGGGGAGCAAGGTTATTGGCATCTGGTGAGTAGAGGCCAGAGGTGCGGCTAAGCATCTTACAAGGCCCGGGACAATTCCTATGGCAAAGAAGTATCTGGCCCTTTAAATGTCAGTACTGCTGACATTTAAACCGGGAAACCCTGTCTAGTCCTAATGAGCTGTAGTATCTCAAACAAGTCACCTTCCCTAATAATGAGGGTGATGATGATGACAGCCCCATTGATTGAACACTACAACCAAGGGCTAGGTTAAATGCTTCCTGTACATTATTCTGGTTTTACTTTCCTGCAGTCGTATGATGGAGTCTCTATTTTCACACACCGTATGGGTAAATACAGGCCCAAGAGGGTAAAGAACTTTGCCCCAAATCGCACCGTTGGCAAGTTGTATAGCTTTAGGTCAAGCTTGTGTCATTGAACTCTTGGGGATTCATTCTAAGTTCCAACATTCCTGGGCCTCACCCTGAACTTCCGCATGTCTCCAGACATGTAAGAGATAGGTTATAATCTCCTGATAGAGATTCCATCTCATATGCCACTGCACTGGCATTTTAGCAGGAACCTGGGATACCATGTCAATAAAGATTATGTGGCCATGACGGCCCAACAGAAAAAAACGAAAACCAAAAAACATGATTGATGATTGATTTTTTGCTACAGGCAGAGGAGGGAAGAATAGGATATTTGTGCCACATGTTTATCTGTGGACTAGATGATCTTACATAATAAGTCTGTCCGAGGGCCAACCACCTATGTTCTATGCTTTCTTTTCTCCAACATGAACAGCACAAGAGCTCTTGGCCAAAAGCCATCTGCAGAATTGTGCACATCAAAGTGAATCAAGGGGTGAACAGCCTATTGCAAGGGCTTTATTCAACACACAGTTTTCCCTGGTTTGCAGGAAAACTGCTGAAAACTCTCAAGTCCCAGCCTACATAAGACAGAAAACATCAAAGTTCATGAAAATCACAGCACACCTCCACCCAGAGTCAAAGCCAAGAACAAACAACTTTGGGATTGGACTGATTTCATAAAATAATCTGAGTGAAGTAAAAAAACAGCAACGACGACGAAGTTTAGGGAGGCCAAATAATAATCTACTACATTTTTTAAAAATTATGCAATGTTTAGCAAACTGAGATCATTGGGGGAAAAAAAAAGAAAAAGAATCACACAAACTTTGCTAAACAAAGTCACATACCAACAAACATTTAAACCACTGGAACCAAGATGGGGAACGGAGGCTTGTTTTTAGTTAGAAAGATCTGAGGGATGGGGTGGGAAATAAACAAAAATCCACGGGGAAAATCATTAATAAGATACTCTCAACTATTTTCCCACAAGTAACTTCTTTAAAAAAAAAATAGAAAGAAAAGCTATAGCCTCTGTTAAAAAAGCCAATGTCCTGCATTCCTGTCCAAATAAAACCTCTGTGCAAGCAGTCAACCAAAACTCTGAAATTCCATTGTCATAACATTATGTCTGTGGGGTACCACTTCAGAATATCTTCCAAAAAAAAAAAAAAGAGAAAGAGAGACAGAGAGAGATGAGTAATTAATACAGCTCTGTAATGAAGGGGCAAGGAAAATTAACAAAAGAAAACCCATTCAGAAAGAAACTATGAGAAAATCTGAATTTATATCCTGGGAGTGTATCTTTTCAGGGGCTTCCTGTTTACTAACAAAAAGAACAACAAACACACACACACACACCGCCCACATCAAGTTTTCCAGGAAGTTAGATATTTAAATAAAACAACATTGGGACTTCTTTCATGAAAGCAAAGTCATTTCTTCCTAAACCACCTCTATTTTTGATGGATGAACTGGTGTAGCTTTTATTACAGGAGTGGAAAATTGATTCTGAGGTATCACATTTCCGTCTGACTGAAAGATTCCAAGGCATATGGAGAGAAAACAATATGCAACACATAATTTTTTCTTATGAAATAAGCTGTTTTTTTTTTTTTTTTATCAAATCGTCTTACAAGCATAATCATCCGTCTCTGTACCGCAAAAGCAAATAAGTATTGAAAACTCTCCTTAAGTAAGATGCATTTTACTAATGTCAAGCTTAAGGCAACTCAGCAAGAGATGACAACACTGCACTAAATTATTTACATTCGTGACATCTTAGCTGTGTCTACAAGACACGAAAATATTGTGATGAAAAGAGAAAGTCAGTAATTGCTCAGATATTATGTCTAGTCACCGGCAGCTGGGATTTCCTCAGTATTGGCGCTCCCTCTCTCTCTTTTGCAAAGTTCACTGAGCGGGCTTTTCTCAGCACTTCTGTCTGTCACCTCACACCCCCCTGGCTCCAGGAGCTCTTTACTTCCCCCTCTTGGGGGGGGGGGTGGGGCTCCACACATCCCCATTTGGGAACTGACTTCCGGTGGGCAGTCCCTAGCCGACCACATTGAATTCTGGCCTCTGTGAATTTTCTTAATTATCAAGGGTTTTTTGGGGTTTTCTGTTTTGTTTTGGTTTGGTTTTTCTGTTCGAAGACCTTGACTCTTCCATAATTATTCTAAGAGTTGAGGAAGAAAAATCACCTAGCTATCCCCCTTTTTCCTCCAAATGTTCTTCCACCTTATCCTAAAGAAATAGCTTCTCAGGGTACCTGGGTGGCTCAGTCAGCTCAGTGCCCTTCTTTGGATCAGGTCATGATCTCGCTGTTTGTTGAGTTCGAGCCCTGCAACGGGTTCTGTGCTGACAGCTCAGAGCGTGGAGCCTGCTTCTGATTCTGCGTCTCCCTCTCTCTCTGCCCCTCCCCCAATCTCTCTCAAAAATAAATATTTTTTAAATTAAAAAAACTAAATAGTTTCTCTTATAAGTAAATGCTTCCCCCTGTCTTTTTTTTTCCCTAAACGAAAACTGCCCAATTATTAAGCACCCACAGAGTTACAAGCATTGTACAAAACATTAAAACACATGTTCCTTCTCTTTTAGAGCAAAAATGCCTATTCTGTGGCACTCTTTTGTTTTGTTTTGTTTTGTTTTGTTTTGTTTTTTGAGAGAGAGATAGACAGAGCAGAGTGCAAGCAGGGCAGGGGCAGAGAGAGAGGGACACAGAGAATCCGAAGCAGGCTCCAGGCTCAGCTGTCAGCACAGAGCCTGATGCAGGGCTGGAAGCCATGAACCTCGAGATCATGACCTGAGCTGAAGTGGGACTCTCAACTGACTGAGCCACCCAAGCGCCCCTGTGGCATTCATTTTTACATGGCGTTGACATTTTAGTTCTAGTGTCATAAAATGACCAGGTCTTCAAGACTTGCTCAAGAAACAAGTTTCTGACACACAGCCATCGATCCCACAGGAAGTTTCTCTGTCAGCTGTTACGCTTCACATCCTCTCCCTCTGAAACCACCACCGCCTTCCTCCTCTGAAGCTCCACCCTCCACCTCCTTTTCCACCTCAGCCACATCCTGCTCTTCCTCCTACTCGACCTCCCCTCTGCCACCACCTCCTTTCTCACCTGGAGGTCGAGGTAAAAACTTCTGCCTTGCTAGCAGGGTATATGGGTCCATATAAAACTTCTGCAGTTTTTTTGTTTTTTTTAAAGGAAGATACCTTTATAGTTTCTGACGATTTAACTGAAAAATAAAAATCTCAAAGTTGTCCAAATAGTTCACCTTACCAATTTGTTCTTTGTTCTCTCAAACAAACCAGAGCGTTGAAAGAAGGCACCTTATTTTCATCTATAGTACATTTACAAACTATGTCCTCGTCACCAGGATGCAGCAACTCTCCTAATAAAAATGACACCTTCCGGAGGTCCTTGGCCTTGGCCTTTGGTAAAGCCTGTGCGGCCATATCCTGTCCACATCCTCCTCTGCCGCCACTGCCACCTGTGAAATGACCACTTCCACGTGGGACATGGTTGCTGCTGCCATGGGGAATGAAGCCCCCACCTCAATGAGAGCCTCCACGACCTCCACCTTGAAAAGACATGCTTGCTCTACTGATGCCACGTGCACCTCTGGCCAAACCCCACATCTGTGATGGACAGGAGTCTGAGCATTCTCCAAACTAACCCCCCCGCCAACTTCTTCCCAAGTCTTCCTTCCACAGTCCATCCTCATTTGCAGTCTCCTCTCACACTGAAGCTACTGCCTCTCCGTCCTCCGTGGCCCAGGGAGTGCCAGGATAGCATGGTCATGACAAGCAGAATTTAAAATCATACTTGGGGCACCGGGGTGGCTCATTTGGTTAGGCGTCTGACTCTAGCTCGGGTCATGAAGGCACGGTTCGTGAGGTCGAGCCTGGCATTGGGCTCTGCACTGACCGTGTAGAGTCTGCTTGGGATTTTCTCTCTCTCCCTACATCTCTGCTCCTCCCCAACTCATGCTTTCTCTCTCAAAATCAACAAATAAACTTTTAAAACATTACAAAAAAATAATCAAGTCACACTTGCCCTTGGATCTAATTCAGCCAATTATGATTTGTGTGTCCTTGGGGTAGTTACCTCTCCTCTCCAATCCTCACTTTTCATATCTGTACAATACCATGGGGTATTCATCTGTGTGGTTTGGCATAACAAATACCACACACAGGGTGGCTTAAACAAAAGACATTTATTTTCTCACATTTCTGGAAGCCAGAAGTACAAGATCAAGGTGCCAGCAGCGTTGGTCTCTGGTGAGACTCCCTTCCTGGCTTATAGATGGTCACCTTCTCACTGTGCCCTCACATGGTCTTTCCTCTGTGCCCACAGTGAGCGGAGGGGGGGGGGTGTAGGGGGATCTCCGGTGTGTCTTCCTCTTCTTAAAGGACACCAGCCCTACCAGGCTAGGGCCTGAGCCTTATGACCTCATTTAATATTAACTACCTTCTGATAGGCCTTATCTCCAAATATAGTCCCACTGGAGGTTAAGACATCAACATATGCATTTTAGGGGGACACAGTTCAGTCTATAACAAATAGTATTCCTGTCTCCTAGAGTTACATGAGCAATGTGCTAGTTCAAGATGCAGACACCAAGACACTTTACTGGGGAAAATGCCTGGGAGGGTAATGGGGGAAATGAAGGAAGCAAAGAGCTATCAGATCACAAAGAGTGTCTGAATGATGCTATAGAGGCAGAGGGCAAAGAAGGGAGTTTGGGTAGGGAAAGACTTAGATTACAGCAACACTTGCAAGGAAGTTTCAGCAAAGTCAAAGTCCTGAAACCCAAATCCCTGTTGTACTCAATTGCTGGTGGGGGGCGCTGGGGGAAATGGCTGTGGGAAGTGCTGGGAACACAATGGTGGCTTCAGAGGACAGCAGGTGGGACCATTAGTCAATTATGCTATGATCTGAGGAGAGTCACTGCATGTCTACCACCAGGATCAAGTTCAAAAACTCACATGGAGCCCCTACCCCCGATCTCAGAGTACAGGCTGTGTAACATAGTGGTGGTGATAGACAATTCCAATGATGGTGATCATGATGACATCATTCTTTCCACTTTACTGAGGTTCTTAGAATCTGACTCACATGGAATCCACTCATGAGCTGCCATCATTCTCTGAAGCTCCAAAATCTTTCCTGGTGAGCTGATCCAATAATGTCCTTGTTCTCCAGTACTCAACTGACCTTCCCATCCAAACACTTTTGTAAACATCTACTGAGCAGTAACATGTATTTTATCATCACCCAAAGAATCAGGGTAACCCTACGGTCACCCCAGTTTACTCTCTGGAGAAATATTCCAGGCTACTGACATAGGAAGAGGAATGAGGCAGAGCCTGGCACACTCCTTGAGTTGAGAGCACAGAGGTGGCAGATCAGGCAGGCAAAAGTGGCTAAGGTTCACTTGGCAGGGTACCAGACAGAGTATAAGGAGAGGGGACTCAGAGATTTGCTGAGAGTCCCCTTGATTATTTAGTGGAGAACTGATCTTCCATGAATGTGAAAAACCACCTGAAGCCTGAGGTAGGGAGAATCACTCAAAAGAATCAGAAGAAATCCTTTGTAGAGCTCATGTGCTACCAGAAATAGTAGATGATCTCCTTAATCAGAGTGAAAAACTTTGTAATTCACAGGGCATCAGGGGCAGTACTCAGAAGGGTCTTTCCACAGTAATGGGGAATCACAAACCCTAACCCAATGCTGATCTGGCCCAACCAACAAAGCTTAAAAGCAAGTCCCAAATAGGACAAACTACTCCCAAGTAACTTAACCTTGTCCCAGAACAAAGTCCAAGAATGTTTAAAGGAATACAAAAATATCCAGCACTTAACAAGGTAAAATCCAAAATATCTAGCATCCCATCAAAAATTACCAGGCATATAAAAGTGAAAATTGGACCCATAATAATGAGAAAAGTCAATCAAAACCAATCCCAAACTGATACTAATGTTAGAATTATCAAGCAAAGACATTCAAAATTGTCCCAAGGAAAATCAGAAAATATTTTGATTTGAATAAAAATTAAATCCAGCACGCCAAAATGTGTAGGATACAACTTAAGCAGTATTTATATGGAAATTTGTAGCACTTGGAAACAAAGATCTCAAATCAACAATTGAAGCCTCTTACTTAAGACACAACAAAAATAAGAGTAAATAATTCCATGGCAAGGCAGAAGGGAGTCCTAATAAATACAATAAGAAACTGAAAACAGGGGCACCTGGGAGGCTCAGTTGGTTAACCATCTGACTTTGGCTCAGATCATGATCTCATGGTTTGTGGGTTGGAACCCCACATCAGGTTCTGTGCTGTGCAGAGCCTGCTTTGGATTCTTTCTCTCTGCCCCTCCCCTGCTCATGCTCTCTCATCTCTCTTTCTCTCTCTCAAAATAAATAAATAAACTTCAAAAAAAATTAAGAGAAGAAACTGAAAATAAAAATAATAGGAAAAAAAATCAATGAAATGAAAAGGTGATTATTTGAAAAGATCAATAAAAATGACAAACCGCTAACCAGATCTACAAAGAAAAGCTGAAAGAAGATGCAAATTATCACATCAAAAATGAAAAAGGAGACATCACTACAGACTCCACACACACTGAAATGATAACTATATACACATACATTTAAAAACTTAGAGGTCGGGGTGCCTGGGTGGCTCAGTCGGTTGGGCGGCCGACTTCGGCTCAGGTCACGATCTCGCGGTACGTGAGTTTGAGCCCCGCGTCGGGCTCTGTGCTGACAGCTCGGAGCCTGGAGCCTGTTTCAGATTCTGTGTCTCCCTCTCTCTGACCTTCCCCCATTCATGCTCTGTCTCTCTCTGTCTCAAAAATAAATAAACATTAAAAAAAAAATTAAAAAAAAATAAATAAAAATAAAAACTTAGAGGTAACGAACCAATTTCTTAAAAGCAACAAACTCTCAAAATTCAGAAGAAAGAATAATCTTATACTTATCTAGAAATCAAATTTATAGTTAAAAATCTTCTGCTGCCGGTGTACCTGGGTGGGTCAGTTGGTTAAACATCTGACTCTTGACCTTGGCTCAGGTCATGATCTCAGGGTTTCAGAGTTTGAGCCTGGCATGAGGATTCTCTCTCTCCTCTTTCTGCTCTGCCCCCTAACTCAAAATAAGTAAATCAACTTAAAAAAATCTGCCCCTCCAAAACAAACAAATGAACAAACCAAAAAACCTCTTCCAGTTCCCAGATACTTTAACTGGCAAACTGTTCCAAACATCTAAAGATGCAATAAGACTAATGCTAAACAATCTTTGCCAGGAAACAGAAGAGGAGAAAACATTTCCCAATTAATTATATAAGGCCCATTACCCTGATATCAAAACCAGAAAAAGGCAGCACAAGAAAAATACAGACCAATATGCTTTATGAACATAGCTGCAAAAATTCTCAACAAAATATTAGGGAATCAAATCCAGCAACATATAAAAAGAAAATACATCACAACCAAATGGGATTTATCCCAGGAATATAAATCCATTTAAAATTCAAAAACAGTCAGTGTAATCTATCATATCAAAGCTATAAAGAAGAAATACCACATCATCAGATACTTAATGCAAAAAAAAAAACTTCAATAAAATTCAGTATTTAGGGGTTCCTGGGTAACTCAGTCAGTTAAGCATATGACTCTTGATCTTGGCTCAGGTCAAGATCTCACAGTCATGAGATCAAGCCCCACGTCTGGCTCTGTGCTGACAGGGCAGAGCCTGCTTGGGATTCTCTCTCTCTCTCTCTCTCTCTCTCTCTCTCTGCCCCTCTCCTGTTTGTGCTCTCTCTCTCAAACTAAATAAAAATAAACTTAAAAAATTAGTATTTATTCATGATTTAAAAACTCAACAAACCAGAAATAGAAGGGAACTACATCAGCCTGATAAAGACTGAATGCTTTCCTAAACACAATGATGTGTCCTTTTACTACTCCTACTCAACATCATACTAAAAGTCCTAGTTAGTGGTAAGAAGTAGTAATAAAAGACAACTAGCTCATAAAGGAAGAAATAAAACTGTGCCTAGTCACAGATGATATGATTATGTAGAAAATTCCAAGAAATCTCAAAAAAACAAACAAACCCAAACTCACCCCTCTTAGAACTATTAAGTGAGGGGACGACTGAATGGCTCAATCAGTTAAGCATCTGACATCGGTTCAGGTCACAATCTCACCATTTGTGAGTTCAAGTCCTGCATCTGGTGAGACTGAGCCCCGCTTCAGGTAAGCACAAGCCTGCTTCCGGTGGGCTCAAGCCCTGTTTCAAGTGAGCCCCGCTTTGGGTGAGCCCTGCTTCTCTCTCTCCCTCTATCTCTCTGCCCCTCACTCACTTGAGCCCTCTCTCTCTAAAAAAAGAAAAGAAAAGAAAAGAAAAGAAAAGAAAAGAAAAGAAAAGAAAAGAGAAAAGAAAAGAAAAGAAAAAACTAATAAGTGAGTTAATATGGTCATAGGATTCAGGGTCAGCTGTGCAAAAAGCTGTGCAAAAAACAAACAATCTGATTAAAAAATGGGCAGAGCGTCTGAATATATATTTTTCCAAAGAACACATACAGGTGGCCAATGGTACATGGGAAGATGCTCCATGTCACTAATCAAATCCACAATGAAATATCACCTCACACCTATTAGAATGGCTATTATAAAAAAGACAAGAGATATCAAGTATTGGTGAGGATACAGAGAAAAGGGAACCCATGTGCACTGCTGTTGTGAAGGTTAATTAATACAGCCACTGTGAAAAAAGTATGGAAATTCTTTAAAAATTATAAATAAAACTACCATATGACCCAGCAATCTACTTCTAGGTGTTTATTAGAAGAAAACAAAAACACTAACTCAAAAAGATCTATGCACCCCCATGTTCATTGCAGCATTATTTATAAGAGTCAACACATATATCAACAATAGCCAAACTATGGGAAAAACACAAATGTCCATTCACTGATAAATGGATAAAGAAGATATGGAATATATATACAATGGAATATTAGCCATCAAAAAGAATGAAATCATGAAATCTTGCCATTTGCAATGATGTGGATGGAGCTAGAGTGTATTATGCTGAGTGAAATACGTCAGTCAAAGACAAATTCCATTTGATTTCACTCATGTGGAATTTAACAAACAGATGAACATATGAGAAGAAAAAAAGAAAGGGAAATAAACCATAAGGGACTCTTAATGATAGAGAACAAACTGAGGGTTGATAGAGGGAGGTGGATGGGGAATGGGCTAAATGGGTGATGGGTATAAAGGAGGGCGCCTGTTATGATGGGCACTGGGTGTAATAGTGATGAATCACTAAATCCTATTCCTGAAACCAATATTACATTATATATTAACTAACTAGAATTTAAATTCAAATTTTGAAAAAAAAATCAACACATACCTAAGTGTCCATTGATAATGAACACACACACACACACACACACACACACACATACACACACACACACACACAGAGTATTATCCAGCCATAAGAAAAGAATGAAATCTTGCCATCTGCAAAAACATGGATAGACCTTGAGGGCATTGTGCTAAGTGAAACAAGTCAGACAGAGAAATACAAATACCATATGATCTTACTTATATATGAAATCAAAAACAAATAAAACAAAACAACAAAACCAGAGCTCAAGATGATAGAAAACAGATTGGTCATTTCCAGAGGTTGGCGGGGGAGGTGGTGCACAAAATGGGTGAAGGGAGTCAAAAGGTACTAACTTACAGCTATAAAAAAATAGGTCATAGGGATATAATGCACAGCAATGTGACTATAGTTAATAAAACTATATTGCATATTTGAAAGTTGCTAAGAGAGAAAATCTTAAAAGTTTTCATCATACACACAGAAAAATGTAACTAAGTATGGGGACAGATACTAACTAGACTTACTTTGGTGATCATTTCATCATATATATATATATATATATATATATATATATATATAAAATCATGTTGTACACCTGAAACTACTATAATGTTATATGTAAATCATAGTTCAATAAAAAAAAAAAGCAAGGCAGAAATATTAGACAGTTATATTAGGGGTAATATAACTGTTGGCTACAGAACTGAATATATACAGTACTGTATTTCTTGCTGATTTTAATTTACGGATTCTGTACATAAATATGGTTAGAGAAAAAAACAATTTATGTTTCTATAAACTAATAATGAACAATTGGAACCCAACTTAAAAAAAATCCCATCTATAATAGCTCAAAACTAGTTATAAATCTAGTAAAACATATATAGGATATATATGGTGATAATCACAAAATTCTGATCAAAGTAGTTAAAGAAAACGTAAGTAAATAGAGACATACCATGTTCATGGATCGAAATACTGAAAATAATTAAAAGGTAAATTCCTCACAAATTGATCTATAAATTTAGGAAATTTCAATAAAAATTCCAACAGGATTTTTTGTAGATAGAGAATATGATTCTAAAATTTACATGGAAAGCAAACAACCAAAATAGCAAAAGCAAATTAAAAAAAAAAAAGAAACTGGAGAACTCACACTACTGCCTTTAAAAATTATTACAATACCACTTGAGACACTTGAGACTATGTTGTACTGGCAGAAGGATAGACATACAGATCAGAAGAATAGAATACAGTTTAGAAATAAACATGGCCAATTGATTTTGACAGAGGTAAGAAGGCAACTGAATAGAGAAAGGATGGTCTTTTCAACAAGCGATATTGCAACAAACAGATGTACATATGTTAAAAAAAACAAGTGAACCTCAACCTATACCTCACACTTTATACAAAAAGGGACTTAAAATGATAATAAGTATAAATTTAAAAGTATAAAACCTTTAGAAAAATAAAGAGGAGAAAAATCTTTGTGGTTTTGTGTTACGCAAAGAGTTCTTAGCTATGACACCAAAGGGCCAATCCATACAAGAAAAATTGCTAAATTGTACGTCATCAAAATTAAACACTTTTGCTTTGCAAAAGACATGAAAAGTCAGGAGAAAAATATTTGGAAATTACATATCCAGTGAAGGACTTGTATACAAAATATATAAACAGTTCTGAAACTTAACAGAAGGAAAACAAACAATCCAATTTTAAAATGGGCAAAAGATTTGGACAGACACTTCACAAAGAAGTTAAACTGATGGGAAAAAAAAAACAGCATGAAAAGATATGCAACATCATTAACAATCAGGGAAATGAAAGCTAAAAGCGAAATGAAATAGCATTACACACTTTAGAATGGGTGGGGGGGTGCTGTCAGTACGATGCGCGGGCAAGGATATGAAGCAACTGGAAATCTCTTACACTGATGGTGGGAATGCAAATTGGTACAGTCACTGTGGGAAACGGTTTCGCTGTTTCTTATAAATTTAAAGGCGCAAATACTCAAATGACGTCAGTGATGTCACCCGTATGTATTTACCCTAGGTAAAGGAAAACATACGTTTACACAAAAACCTGTACAAAAATGGTGATAACTTAATGCCACTGAATCACAGTTAAAAATGGTTTAATTCTATGTTATGTATATTGTACCTCAAAAAAATGAAGAAAAAACCCCCCACATCCCATCTCTGTTTTCTGAGAGGAAAAACAATGTTTAGAACAACTCCATTCATGAGTGCCCAACACTGAAGAAAATCTAAGTGTCCTTCAACAGTAAATGAGTAAGCTACCTATGGTATATCCGTACCAAAGAATACTACTCAACAATTAAAAAAAAATATATTGAGACATACAACAAATGGGATGAATCTTAGAGGCATTATGCTGACTGAAGGAAGTCAATCTCAAAAGGTTAGTATTCATATGACTTTGTTTACATGACAATTTGGAAATGGCAAAATTATAGGGATAGATCTTTGGTCGCCAGGAGTTAGGAGCTGGGGAAAGGTATGACTACAAAGGGGTGGAAAAGAGAGTGTTTTCAGGTGACAGAGCTGTTCTGTGTTCTATGGTGGTGGTTCCATGATTCTACACATGAGCTAAAACTCCGAGAAGGGTATACACCCCCAAAAGTCAAATTTATGACTTTATTTATATGAATAAATGTATGATCATTTATATGAATATATATGATTCATTTATATGATTTTTATGATTTATTTGAATATAGAAATAAGTAATAAGGTAGAAATAAATCAAACCCATCATCCTCCTAACAGCCACCCCCACCACCAAAATGAAACAAAACCAAAGCACAACCCATCATTTCCTCCCTGCATTCTGTAATGACTAATGTAGTCCAAACTGAGCCAATTTTGAGTCTCTTTTTTCCTACCATCTCTGCGTAAGGGCATCAAGTTCTGTTGATTTTAGAATTGGAACGATCTTTTGAGTTAGTCCTCTCCTTGCTGAACCCCCAGTTTTATACTTTTAGACCTGTGGCCTGGATTAGTTTTGCAGCTTCATAGATGGTTTCTCTGCTCCCACTTTCAATTTGTCCTCTGAACTGGCACCAGGTTTGCACATACCAATCTTTCATTTGAAAACATATTTAAATATCCCGCAATGATTTACCATCATCTTCAAGATACAGTCTAAACTCCTCCTCCATTTTCCTCCTACGTTGACCTCTTTGCTCCTCAAGTTAGCCCTGCCTTTCCTCACTTCCTTGCCTTTATTCATGCTGTTCCTTCTTAGCTTTCCATTTTTGTTTGAAAACAGTGCCTATCTCCTCTAAGGCCCTGCTCAGATGTTATCTGCCCTGATGTTCCCAGGCAGGTTTTTTCACCCATAAAATGGTCAGCTGCCTGAGGACAGGGACTGGGTCCCATCTATTTCCAGTTCCAAGCACTGTGCTTGACACAGAGTAGTGACAAAATCCCATTTGTTGAAATGACGTGAGAGTAACTGACCTCAACTTAATAAGACATCAGCTTACCTTTCGCTTTTCACTCCATGGTGCTGGTGTGCTATAGACACAGCTTCAGCCAGGAGTGTATTTTTCCCCCCAGTTTGTTAAGAATCCTTATTGGGAGTTTACTCTGTGCAAAGCAAGGGTGAGAGGCAGGACAGGACTATGAGAGTTTACGGGCAAAGGATAGATACATACACTGAGAGAAGCTAATAATATTCAGGCAAGATTAATGCCCCCTACGTCTTGACTCCTTTTAATATTTATTCTAATACCATTTTTCCTCTTTAATAGAATATGAGAGTCATTCAGATTTCAATAATTCAGAATATATTCCTGACTTGCATATGGGTTAGTTCCCGAACCACATTTGCTGTCCTTCTGGAATAATTTCTTGCTTTCTGCTTTGGGCCCTCATTAGTTGTCTTTTTTCCTATTTAATCAGTTCTTGTTCCCACCCACAATTTTTCTTTCACTATATTATTACATTTGTCTTGTTTAAAAATATTTTTGGATTTCAAGTATCGGAGATACACTGCTTTAATCTGGAAAGACTGTGTAATATTGTCATTCAAACTTTGAGGAAAATCATAAATGGCAAGTATTATCCCTGAACTCCTCGATGAAAGAGCCAACCCATGTTCCCACCCGTTGTCAGGTGTTTGGATAGCACATTACTGCAGGGATTTAGTAGCGTTTAAAGGATGCCTGGGTGGGTCAGCCCGTTAAGCGTCCGACTCTTGATTTCAGCTTAGGTCATGATCTCACGGTGTCATGAGTTCGAGCCCCGCACTGGGCTCTGTGCTGATCCCCCTCTCTCTCTCTGCCCATCCCTTGTTCATGCTTTCTCTGTGTCTCTGGAAATAAATAAATAAACTGTTTTTAAAATGTGCTTTAAAAAAAGTATTCAGAGATAAAATTGCCTGGTCTTTTTTAAAACATGGAGTTTTTATTTTTAAGTCCGGTAGTAAATTATAGTTTTTAAGAAAGATATTACAATCTTGGGCTCCATCTAAAAAAATGCATCATATTGAACAGTAGCCAAAGCTTTTGTGATCATAGTCACCCAACACTAAAATATTTTGGGCTTGCTCAAACCTATATACTTTTACTTATTTATAAATTATATATGTACAGATACATATAAACTGTAATAATGTACTACTATGTATATGTACAATATGCTGATGTCTCGAGCATTAAAAACCACGCAAAAAATGAATATTTAAAGAATGAGATTAAATATAAATAAGATAAGTTCTACTATTTTCTTTCTATACCCCAATAAATGATATTGTATGCTCAGTAGGGTATGTACCCCCTACTTTTAAGACCATGCATGTAGACAATGTACTCTTCAGCCCATTCTTTAAAAACTGGATTGGGTTGTTTTAGGACACAAGTAGACAAATGAGAACAAGTCAAAGGGAGACTGAATGTGGCAGATACACCTGGGAGAGATATCAGGCTCACAACTCCCCAGGGACCACATCCATGCCACCACTTTCTTCCATCCTTCTGTTAACCAGCTCTGACTTCTGGGCTATAAGGGGAAGCCCTTGGCCCGGGCTGAGTTCATCAAATTCCTCTGCGCTTCATTGGCATCAAGTGATGAGTCCAAGGATGCACGTGGTCCTGACCAAGCCAATCTGTAGAAGTTCTTCTACCAATGATTGACCTTTAGCTAGAAGATGAGCTCTTTACAAAAACGCTAAAGGTATAAGACTAGAGCTGCTGGCAATATATTCGGTACTCAATGGAAAATGGCCATCCACAGCAGTAGAAAAATCAAAGCAATATGCCTTCATCATGGCTTAGTTACAGGATATAAAAGCCCATGAATTCCTCCTGGTGCTTAAAACTGGTATGAATTGGGTTTCTGTTGCTTGCAACGAAAAAAAGCTATAAATATCAGTGATAAAGATCCTGTAGGGTTAGAAATCATTTATTCATTCTATAAATATTTATTGGCCTTATATTCTGTGTCAGTTACTGTTCCAGCTGCTAGAAATAGAGCAGTGAATTGCAAAAAAAAAAAAAAAAAAAGAAACACTGCACTGACGAAGCTCATATTGTAGTAGAGCAGACAGAGAATGACCAAGACAAAGAAAACAATCTATATTATGATACAAAGTAATAAAGAAAAAGAAATACAGGAGGGAGGGAAATAGTATATTTGGCTAGGGTAGCCAGGGAAGGCCTCACTGAAATAGTCAAGGGAATGAGCTATGAAAATACCTGGGGAAACAATGGTCTATGCATTGAGAACAGCAAGTACAAAGGCCCCGAGGCAGGCCTGCTATGTGAAAGGTACAGCCAAGAGATTAGAATGGCTAGAGTGGAAGGAACAGGAAAAAGGGTAGCAAGACAGAAAGTTAACAAGACCACATTGTACAGCACCTTGTGGGGCACTGGAGGCCTCTGTCTCTACTTTGTGTGAGATGGAAACTTCTACAGGGTTTTGAGCAACAAAGTGACGTAGTCTACATTTCTGCAAATGCATTAGATGAGAAATCTGGATAGAGCTGGGAACGCCGGTCTCAAAAGGCTCTCAGAGGACTCAGTCGTGCTTCCCATGTCTGAAAAGCCTGTTTGCGCAGGGCCATTCCCTGATGCTGAGGAGAAACATCTGGACCAATGACACAAGAATGAAGGCGATGGGGTGGCAGATTTCAGCATAGTCACTGCTGACACCCGTCACAGGCTCCCTGATCGCCACTATTCACTGTGAAGTCCACAGGTGACAGGGCTCTAGGAATCCAACAGCGACCCACAGCACCCAAAGATTTTGCCTTTCTGCGGTCTCACAGCAATTTTTGTCCCAAACAATTCACATTAGCCGTAAGAAGAACCCCCCATATAAATCAGCTTTTTGGGGGGATATTTCTGCCCAATTTTCAATACCGTTGGGTTGTGATGTTAGAAAGACCCAATCTTAAAGGTGCCCACCCTGTGAAGAAATGACATGCCTACTTCATTCTGGTGTGAGCCTGCCTGAGATGAGAAAACCCACCTCTGCAGCCAGGGAAAAGCATTGCTTAAATCTCTCCCATCTCTGAAAGGAGCCCCACGTCTACTGAGTATGTTTTTTGCCTACTGAATATTCAACATGGGCCACATATGGTCCTTGAACTCATGGAATGTAAGGGCAGACAGGGACCTTTGTGTTTATCTCACGGGAATGCAATACTGGCTTTACCACAGTTGCCAACTCTGATGGATTGGTATTGACTGCTGGGAAATCTGTGATGAAAAGCTGGTGGTATTTGCAAGGGGAGCCCGGTGGATGAGCCAGGGACTGGAGCTACACAACATATGTCCCCTGACTCTGGCCTGCTGATTCTAACCCAACCCCTCCACTCTGCAGCTCATCAAACCAAAGCTTTCGCCATCCCCACTGGTCAAGGAAATGACCTCAGGTGCACCGAGGTGAATCTACACTGGTCAAATATGGCTCCAGAGTTTGACTGGTGCGACACTTAGGGCCAACTTTAAGGAACAGGTGGCTTCCAGTGTGGGTTCACATTTTTGAAAGGCTCCAGCACCCCTGCCGAAGGGTCCTTCACTTGTTTCCCATCCCCAAATTCCACAGTTACACATCCAATAAATTTTAGGTGTCTCTTCTTTGGGATTCTTTGTGAATTAAAATGTTAATATCCTTGGGAGAGGCAACAGAAAATGATTTCAGTGTTGTCTCTCTCAGAATGAATAATAGTATCAGGCATTGTCAGTAAAAAAAAAAAAAAAAAAAAAAAAAATCTTTCTTAATGGTGTCATTTAAATTTAGGGGAAAAAAAATCATTAAAAAAAAAAAAAAAACATTTCACCCAAGGTGGGTGGATGAGGATTAAGCATTAAGGACATTTGATGGGGGCAGGGAGGGCGCATGAGGAAAAGGTTGATGGGAGGCAGTGCAAAGCCACCTTGGTACTCTCTGCACTTCTGCCTGGAGCCAGTCCTGTTTATACCGTTTTGGGGTCAAATGGCTAAGTGATTTGCACCTTACAAAGGCAGCTGTGCTAGATGCCCATTGTCCTTCATTGTCCATAATAAGTCATTAAAAAAAAAAAAAAAGCCTAGGGGCACCTGGGTCCCTAAATCCAACTTTAGCTCAGGTCATGATCTCACGGTTCGTGAGTTCGAGACCCGCGTTGGGCTCACTGCTGTCAGCATGTAGCCTGCTTCAGATCTTCTGTTCACTTCTTGCTGCCCCTCCCCCACTTGTGTTCTCCCCAAAATGAACACTTTAAAAAAATAAAAAGCTTAAATTACAACCAGGTATTATCATTCTTCCTCTACTTGACAAAACTATTTATGAAATGACCCTCTTAGCATCAAACACCTTCCCTTATCTTTTCCCACTGTGAGGTAGTTGAAAATGGATGTGTCCACAGGGACCAGGCAGATGAGAACAGCGACAAAATAGGGCCAGGTTAAAGAGCAAGACAACAAACACGCGGCATCAGGAAAACAATAGAGAAGGGTGAGGACTGTGACATGCTGGAGAGATCATCAGCACTTGAAGACAGCAGCTATTTAACTCCTTCCTGTCATGAGATTGAGGGCCTAAACACCAGGGCCTAAAACCTTCCAGTTTTTCAAGAGTCAGAAACACCTAGCTTCTTGCATGAAACATCCTGATATTTAAATGAGGACACTGAACTTTTTTAAAAAGCTGAACATTGGGCAAACTGATCATAGATGTCTTTGGCCAAGTTTGGCTTTGGCAACCATGTTAGTATATCTTGGCAAACTAGAGCCCTCAGGTCAAGTCCGGCCCCTGTCCGTTTTTGTAAATAAAGTTTTATTGGAACATAACCACTCCCATTCATTTACGTGTAGTCTTCTGCTGCAGAGTTGAGAATAGCTGTGTCCAAGACCACATGGCCCACAAAGCCTAAAATATTTGCAAATATACAGATACCTTTACAGAAAACGCTTGTGATTTCTTGATTTAGGGTCTTGAAATTGAGGGACGTTCCCAAGAATTGTGATGTTGTCCAACAGATCAGCTGGCCACCTTTATTAAATGAGTAAAGAAGGAAGAGCCTCAACAACTTTCCTTGGCCTGTTTAAACTACACGCAGACACATACATGCCGGTTAAAAAAAAAAAAGAGAGAGGGGTGCCTGGGTGGCTCAGTCAGTCAAAGCATCTGACTTCGGTTCAGGTCATGATCTCACTATTTGTGGGTTCAAGCCCCGCACTGGGTTCTGTGCTGACAGCTCAGAGCCTGGAACCTGCTTCGGATTCTGTGTCTCCCTCTCTCTCTGCCCCTCCCCGTCTCTCTGTCCCTCCCCCACTCACACTCTGTCTCTCTCTCAAAAATAAAGAAAACTTTTTTTTAAATTAACAAAATAAGATAGAATCGGTTGCTTTGCCATCACTAACAGAATAATCAACTCGAATACTAAACAAGCCATAAAATAGCAGACTAGTGGTTTTATGGAGTCTCTGGGCATCTGAAGCAGGCACACCTGTGTGAGAATCCCACCTCTGCCACCAGTAACTGTGAGGTGTGAGGCTGAGGCTACTTGACTGTTATGACTGGCAGTTGCATAATCTATAAAATGGTAACATCATTTGATTAAATTAATAATGATACCTACCCTGCAGATTTTATGCTGAGGCTTGGAAGTAATGTATGTTAAGCATCTGGCACTTAGAAGTTTTATAAAGATGGAGCCAGTAGTCTTACTGGTGATGACAGCAACAGTACCATGTAGATGCAAATTATGCTGCCCAGTATATTTTCTCTCTCTCTTGCGTTCTCTTTAATAAGAAAAATTTTTCTAGGATTCTGGGTGTTTCAAAGGAAGGCTCAGGGTAAACAGAAAATTCCCTCCCACAAGATAAAGTTACTTATTACAGGGACCAGAAAGAGTCTCTTCAATGTAGGTGATTGGGAAATGTGCAGAGGGAGAGTATTCAATAAATGGTAATTGACTGGCATTGATGAATGGGTGTATGGTTGAAGTGATCAAAAAACAGTGTAGAGTCTGAACAAAATCTTCAGTTGGAGTGTAGTATTTTTTCCTTGGCACTGTTTCTGAAGATACTTTCGCCAAGGAGAGATAAAGTGGACAAATCCTAACTGTGAAACCATCTAGAAGAAAACAACGCTCTTTGACAGTGACTGCAAGGAAATAAAGCAGGAGGATAAGGTGTGGTGACTGGATGTCCCTGATTAAAAGAAACTCAGGAGACGTAATGACCTAATACAACGCACGGTCCTTGACTAGATTCTGGTTTCAACACATCAGCCATAACAGAACTTTGGTGGACACTTGAAACACGTTTAAGTATATACTGGATATTAGATAATATTAGAGAATTGATAACAATTCGGTTAGTTTGGTAACAGTATTTTGGTTATGTCATTTTTAGGGCTACTTAATGAAGTATTTAGGGCTAACATGTAATAATGACTGTAACTTCTTTTCAAAAGCTTCAGCCAAAGATTTAAAATGAAACAATGACGACAACAACAGCAACAACAACAAACAACAAACAAGAGAAAGACAAGTAACAAATGCAGGAAAAAGTTAATACCTGTTAAGTCTCAGTGATGGACGTACTTGGCTCTCTACATTTCTGATGTTCGTAATTTTACATGATATGATGTAAAAAAATCAATAAAAACTATGCTGGATTATTTTTACTGTATTTGGAGATTGTTTCTAGGGCTGGGTTGATCTTTCATGCTCAAGAACACAAAGTCGGGGCACCTGGGTGGCTCAGTCGGTTAAGTGTCCAACTCTTGAATTCAGTTCAGGTCATGATCTCACAGTTTATGAGAGAGAGCCCCACGCTGGGCTCTGCACTTCAGGACAGAGCATGCGTGGGATTCTCTCTCTCACTCACTCCCTGCCCCGCCCATGCTCATGCACACATGCTCTCCCTCTCTCTCAAAATAAATAAACTTAAAAAAAATTGTAAAGTCGCCTTGTCCATTGAACTCTAGGCATTAAAAAAATGGGTTATTACTGGTGTCTCTGACTGGCTCAGTCAGTAGGGCAAGTGACTCTAGATCTTGGGGTCATGAGTTTGAAACCCACATTGGGCAGAGAGCTTACCTAAAAAATATATTATTACTAATAGTACGAGTTTTAGTCACACTGTTTAGTTTATTATTGGTTTAGTTTATTATTATTTAATCATTGCTGCTGTAACCAATTCCACAAACTTCGTGGCTTCAGTAATATGAAATTATCATGTTAGTTAGTACTTGTGTATGTTAGAAGTTCCACACGGGTTTCACAGGGCTGAAAGAGTGGTGTCGACACCTGGGTAGGGGGCACTCGAGAGAACCCTTTTCCTTGCTTCTAGAGGCCACCTGCCTTCCTTGGTTCATGACCTCCTTTCCCACTTTCAGAGCCAGCAACCTCAAGTCTCTCTTCTTTCCTCGGTGGTCACAGTCCTCTCTCATATCATCTAGGAAAGGACCCATGCGATTGGGTTGTGCCCTCATGGATAATCCGGGATGATCTCCCTACTTCAAGGCCCATAGCCTCATTTGCCTCTGCAAAGTCCTTTGTGCAGGGTGAGGTGATGTATTCACAGGGTCCAGGATGAGGGTGTGGATAGCTTTGGGGCCGAGTACACTTCTTCCTATCTCGAACACTATTAATAATAACAACATGTAATATTGCAAATAGAGCTAGTATATATTAAAGCAACTGTCGCAGCAGCAGCTACCATTCCCTGAGCATCTGCAATGGGCCAAGCACATGCCAGGGGCTTGTGTGCATTTTCTCAATGCCTTCACACCACCGTGAGGGTCATTATGTTATTACTCCGATTCTGTAGATGAGGACACCGCCATTCAGACAGGCCGTGCTATTTCCCCAAGCGGGAACTGGAATCCCGGCCAATCTGATCCTGAAGGTCAACTTCAGTCCCCGCTGACTATCACCTTCCTGCATCTCTACACCCATAGCACTTTAACTGATGTATGTTGCTAACCCACTTACTGGCCACATTTCAATTATCCACTCGTTTCATCTCTTTTGCTTCTCTCATTTTTCTTCTCATTTCTACGTAAAGGAAATCTTTTTTTTTTTTTTTTTTTTATTTTTGGGACAGAGAGAGACAGAGCATGAACGGGGGAGGGGCAGAGAGAGAGGGAGACACAGAATCGGAAACAGGCTCCAGGCTCCGAGCCATCAGCCCAGAGCCTGACGCGGGGCTCGAACTCACGGACCGCGAGATCGTGACCTGGCTGAAGTCGGACGCTTAACCGACTGCGCCACCCAGGCGCCCCAAGGAAATCTTTATTACAAACTTTTTAAAAATTCTTTAGGTTTATTTACTTATTTTGAGAGAGACAGTGCAAGTGGGGGGGGGGGCAGTGAGATGGGGGAGCAGTGGATCCAGAAGAGGGCTCTGTGCTGAGAGTACAGAGCCCAAAAAGGGGCTCGAACTCACAAACCACGAGATCACGACCTCAGCTGAAGTCAGATGCTTAACTGACTGAGCCACCCAGGTGCCCCTAAAGGAAGTGTTTCTAGTTCCTGTTAGATTTCTTCTGGAGAAAGCCCTCCCAGATACTTAAGTGAATACTGTCACCAATCTGGCATAAGTCATTCACTTACACAAACTGATGGGGACAGATGTCACTTATAAAACATTTGACTTGGAAATTATGTGATGGTTGCACCAGATACCTTCAAAGTTGGGGTCTTATCAGAAAATTCTGGTTAAGAGAACTCACAGAAAAAAAAATTCATTAATAAAGAGCCAGGGCCCCTTGGATGGGTTGACTGGGCTTGTTGCCTTCATAGGTGTCAGGGAAGAGAAGAGAGAGGTCTTAGAGGGCCGGCTACATCAAATAAAAGAGTAAGTTAGAACTACCATTCATTCATCTTGAACAACCTTGGCATCTGGGTGCTTTGTTGTTTCTGGCCAAACTCCCTCCTTTCCTGTTCCATGAAAGCAAGGCTAAGTTTCACTAAGGTATCTTTCCATCCAGAGAATGTATGTTATCCTACAAACCAAAAACGAATTCTCATCTGTATGTTTTTATTTCAAAATGGTTCATAGCAATTATACTCCTTTGAGAGTTCTACAAATTTTTATAGTTATTTTATCTCTCAAGCTTTCCACAGAGAACTTTATTTAGCATACACATTTGTTTGAATGCTTAATTTTTTTTCTTGAATAGTCACAGAGGCTGAAATTCCAAGGTGTTTCTATTTGTCTATTAGGAAAAAAAATCTCTTTGCTTCATATAATCTCTCCAAAGCATATTTCCGTCAAAGTCACAATATCCACATCTCTTTTTACAGATGCAGCCCTCCTAAAATCACAGGCTGGGAGATAGGTCATTTGTAGGTTTAGCCCTCTACATCATCCATTGGTTTTCTCTCTCTCCCTCCCTCTCTCTCTCTCTCTCTCTCTCTCTCTCTCTCTATTTGTTTGTTTTTTGTTCAGCAACTCACAGACTTGGTCAAACCAAATTCAAGGTAAATAAGGGATCCATGAACCATCTGGGGAAAACTCAAGTCAAACAAATAGCGTGGTAATTCAAACACCTTGATTCCAATGCACATCTGGTCCTTCTCATAAATGGCACAACCTTCCAGTTAGTTGGCCAATCGGCTCTGAAAAATTTCATATAAATCTCTAACTCCTAAGTGCTGGTAAGCACCTCTTAATTTAATTTTTCTCCCTTTACGAAATAGGAATAGTATAAACACAAGATGGGAGCACTTAACGCTTCTTCTAGCATCATCTTGCTGGAGCTGAGAGGGCTGCCCAGGGCCTTCACACATAGCCGCCTCTTTGGTTTCCAACTCAGCTCTTCTCAAGACATTTTTAGGGCCTCCTCCAGAGGCTTAGGCCCAAACAGATGTCCCTCTCGCCCCCACTTCAAACTGGTGTGGCATGAAGAAACACAAGAGAGAAGGGAGAAAAAAAAAAAAAAAAGCTTTGGTAACCATGTGTCACAGTATACAAAGTGGTTCATACATTAAGGGAAAGTCAAAATGAAAAATCAGAAAATGTATAGCTAGTTCATGAGCATCATGAAAAACAGCTTCTAGCAGCTCCTTAGCTGAACCAAATATGTGTGCACCTTAGACGATTACATGGAGAATGACATGTCAGACAGGCTGGGGTTGTGACTGTGGAGATCAAGCTTGAACACCAACGGCAAGGTTTCTCAAACTCAATAGTGGTGACAAACTCAACAGGGGTGACATTTCAAACCAGATCATTCCTTGTTCAGGGGGCTGTACGACGTGTTGTAGGAAGCTCGGCATCCACGAGACGCCTGTAGTACTGTATGTGTGGTAACCAAAAATGGCTCCAGGCATTGTCAAGGGTCCTCTGGGAGCAAACTCACTCTTAGGTGACAACTTTTTTTTTTTTTTTTAAGTTTACTTACTTATTTTGAGAGAGAGCAGGGGAGAGGCAGAGAGAGAGAGAAAGAGAGAGAATCCTAAGCAGGCTCCACACTGTCAGCACAGAGCCCGACACAGGACTCGAACTTACAAACCAGGAGATGGAGACCTGAGCTGAAAGTGAGAGCTGGACGCTTAACCAACCGAACCACCCCAGCGCCCTGAGAACTTCTGACCTAAGGTATGAGTTTTGAGTATAAATCATGCTCAAGTGAAGGTTCCATTATTCAACCTAATGAGTTTTGGGGGGATCCTGCAGATAGGTGGGCTCCACTTTAGAGATTCAAATCTTCAGAAACTTACTCTTATGAGACAGATACAGACCAGGAAACTGAGGCTCAAGACAAAGGGAATGCCTAATTGAAGGACATGATTTAATGGCAGCTGAAGAAAGGGTGCTGTATGAGGCAAGGGGAAGAAAAGCAGGGACAGATGGAGGAGGGAACGCGTAAGTCCATGAAGCACGGTTGTGTTGAGATACGGTTCAGGAGGAGCAAACGCTCCAAGTCCAAGGAGACCAGTAGCTCTCAGCACACCCCCCCCCCCTGCATTTTACAATCACTTGAGAAGCTTTATAAAAGACAACAAGACTCAAGCCTGGGATTTACCTCAGACCAACTGCATCAGAATCTCTGGAGAGGAAGCCAGGGCTTTTAAGAAAGACTTCCCCAGAGGCATCTGTAAGCAGTCAGGGCTGGCTTAGAGAGAGGGATCTGGAGGGAGATGCACTATAGACCAAAGCCTCCAAAGACCTGGTGGTTCTAGAGGTTCCAGAAGCCATGTGGAAGACTTCTGAAATACCTTCAGGAAGAACTGCTCACCAGGGTGGCTCTGGGGCCAACAAGGGCCACTTCATTCCCCTCAAAGGCAAGATCATGCTCACAAAGCAAATCCCTGGCTCTCAAAGATATCTTGGGTCAAGCTAAGAACCACCAACCACTCCTCATCGGTGCCCCCTTTAGAAGGCTTGGGTGTTTCTAAGCACCTAATAGCAGCAGACGGGCTGATACATAGAATTTATTCATATTGGGCAGATGTGTGCTTGTAGCAACTATTTGCATGAGAATAACATTCTGCATGGAAAACTGGGCATGCAAATTTAACCCTGATTTGGCAACCGCAGGCCTAACACTGCCGAAATGAATATATCAGCTGCTTCCTCTGGCTTTCAGCTCCTAAACCCTGAGAGAAACCAGAACTCCTACTTCCTGCAATCCGCTTCTCGCTTCCCCAGCCCACTCAGCAACCTGTATTTTCTCTTTCTGGGGACCCCTCTTAGCAACCGCAAATCCCACTGTGGGCCCTGACACCTGAGTACAGCAGGCAGAACGTACTGGAGAATGCTTCTGATCCTGAGCCCCAGAGAACTTACACCATCGCCATGCATTCCCAGGGGTCCTTCTGCCTGGTTTCTCCAAGGTGTTGTAGTGGACATCTGTTGTTTTTGTCTGCCAGGCCCACGTTCCTCCTCCTTCTGGTAACAACACCCAGTTTTTTGGCTTTTTTCCTAAGGAGCCACTCCTCCCCAGTCTCAGTTCTCAAGGTCCAGGTGGGGCTGTTCCACCCTCAACCCTAGGTGTGGGATTAGAACTCAGGCCTGGCTCAGTAGAGCCCTGCAACCCTCTGGCCACAGAGAGTGGTTCAAAAGTGGGCAAATGAGGCTATCAGTGCCAAGAGGCTAGATTCCAGGAGGGGTGCCATTTTTGCTGAAAGGGACTGGCTCCTACCACAGCTAGTCCTGAGAGTGTAGGGTTGGGGTTGGGCTAGGGGAGCACCCAAGAAGCCTACAGAAGACAGAGAGGAGCCAAGTGGTGGGCAGAGAGTGACCTAGATCCCACAGTTTGGTTTGAGCTTCTGGACCTGCCCTGTCTTAAGCCACCAACTTTGTTCCCAAATTTGATTTTCTGTAACGAGTTAATCCCTTTATGCTTAAATCCATTTGAGGTAAGCTCCTGTCACGGGCAATCGAATGAGCCCCAAGATATGGGGCTTCCTCTGATCATCAACCATTTGCTGTTCACCAAATTCATTGCTTATTTCCAACCATCCTATCCTTTGGACTCTCAAGAATATGGTTGAAAATTCCCACAGATTCTTGTCATCAAGTAAGTCCCAATCTCCTTAGCCTGATATTTCAAGCTTGCTGTAACCTGACCTGAGTCCCGTTGGCCAACCTTTTCCCAATCCCTCCCTTCTGGTATTATACTCTTGCCCGAACCCTCCGCAGATTCCTCCCACCCACCGTTTCGTGGCCGTGTCTATCCACTCCTCCCTCCGTGGGTCTCGCCAGTCTCTGCTCAAATGTAACCCCTTCCATCAAGTGTTCTGTGGTATCATGGGCTCAAAGCCATGGTTCTCTCATCTGAACTCTTGTACCTTGCTGCACAGACACCTCTCTGCACAGAGAAGCGTGGCACACTATGGAGGCTCACGGCAGGCACTCAAGAACATGCCATTATTACAATCATAGTGAAACGCAACTTAGTTTTTACACCCATTTCCTCAGTTGTGCTACTAAACCATAAGTCTCTAGAGGGTCCATATCCAATTCACCCTTATTTCCCTTGTAGCCCTAAAAAGATAAGTCGTTGAATGAGTAAGTACTCGTGTGGCTATTGTTTCCTTACCTTATCAACGAATGGGTTACATTTTACATTGCTGACAGAGAAACCATGAGGTAGAAACACAGGATCAGTTATAAGGAACCACTGAGCCTGCATCTGAGATGAGGCGGGAAATTTGGGATAAAGCAGGGTGTAAATCTACTGCAGAGATCGGGACCCCAGGCTTTGGAGACAACCAGTTGCGGTTCAGAACTTGACCTTGCCACTTTTGCAGGATCTGGGGCCACTTTTCTCAACTCCCCAAATCTGTTTCCTTAGTGGCAGCATGATGTTTCTAGGACACAGTTCACAGGGTGCCCAGGAGGGGTAAATATTGTAGCACAGGCAAAGTATTTCACTCAGAACGTGACATGTAGTACGTGGTCAGGAAGCATCAGTCCGAGGAAAGGGCAAGATCCCACATCCTGTGCAAGAGGATTCCCTCTTGCCCTTTCCACCTTGCTGGTCCTCCCCGCCTGGAGAATCATAGAACCAGGTGCTTACTGGTTTTCCATTTCAGGTAAGCTATATTGCTTTGCTGTTTCTTTCTGAAAAGTGTTACCTTAAGAATTCCTCTGTCATCCCTTTGCCACTTTTACCCCATCGTGTGCACCCTGAGCAGGTTGTCCTGGGGCACCCAACCATCCCCTTTTTATTCCCCACTTGCCAATCTTGGTCACTTTGCAAAGGTATCCAACTGTACAGGACTTTGGAGAATGTTCAATGGGACAACACTTGTGATCATCCTTGGTGCCTGGTGTGGAGTTGGTGAGCCAAGAGTATTTCTGTCCTCTTGTAGGTCAGTCAACAATTATTTATCAAGTGCCCTTGAAGTACCAGGGACCGTGCCACCCATGGGGCTCTACGGTGAGCCAAACAGACCTGTGTTTCCGCTCTCACCTGCTCTCAGTCTGCAACAGTCTCCTTTCTGCAAATGGAAGGGAAACCAAGGCCGGAACCTCACCAGCGCTCTTCTTCCCCTACCAGCTCCTTCTTTATTAAAACTGCAACCTCAAAAAGACAAACAACAACCCTTCCTCCAAGAAGGAGCTCATAATTACCTGCCCCAGTCACTGGGAGGTGAATATGTCCTCTGCTTTTTAATTATATTGGCCTTATTGTTTCCTAAGAAAATAAAAAACAGTCTCAACCGGGAGACTGCAGGGAGCGGAGGAAGCCAAACATAACTTATGCACCTTATTAAAAACAATTAGGGATTGTTTGATGAGGCAGATTCGGCTCCAGATGGCCAGCCTCCATATAGCCATGGTTCAGATTTCTTCTCACCTTCCCCCAGCCTCTTCCCGAGTTTTGCATCATCAGTTTTCTTAAAATACAAGGATGGGATTGTAAGGGATGCTGTTCCCACGTTCATTCCTCTCCTCTTCTCGGTGGCAACCAAGTTGTTTCTGCACTAACATTTATTGGCGTCCTTGGTCACCATCTTGGTCCTAGCTTTCAGGTTGCCAGAAGAAAGGTTGAGAGACACTTCAATAGCCTCTTAAGACCTCTAGGTTTGCCTTGCTGGGTGAGGCTGTTTGCCTGAGGGGACCTTGGGAACAGAGTACTCATCTCCGTTAGACTTAATTTTAGGCATTAGAAGACTGGAAGGGATACAAAAGACCACTGTGAGGTAACAATGACCACTGTCCCTGGACTCACTCCTCCCTTCCCATCTCCACTGCTGCATTTCTGCAATACGTGGAGACTGGAGGTTCTCCCACACACATCACATGGGGATCGGTTCTGGGGCTTTGCTTATGCTGTGCCTTCTGCTTAAACTTTCCCTCTCCTACTTCTTGGCTCAGCTAATGGCTACTCACCTTAGAATTTTCAGCTGAGGCATTACCTCCCTGCCTTGCATCCCACCCAAGTCCTATACCTGGGCTGTGCTGATGGTGCCTCGTGTGGATTTATATTGCAATCATCTGTTCAAGGGTGTGTTTTCCCTAGTAAACCACAGGCTCCTTGAGGGCAAGGACTAAACTGTATTCATTATCATCTTTCCAACGCTCGGCATAGTGCAAGACACACAGTTTGGGGGCTCTCCATCCTAATGACTGACTAGGACCACTGGGCAGTTTTGGTAAAAATAAGCCTCCCAAGGTCACACTGCCTTGGGAGATGGTTTGGGGTGGGGCACAATATTTTTTTAAACCCCTTCTCAAGTGATGCTTATGTATCGTTGGGGGTGAGAACCAATCCAGGCATCATTCTGTAAACATTAGGGAGACTGTGGGCATCCATGCTGGGGAACAAGAGATTTCTGGTTCATCTAGGTTCTGCTCATCCCTGACCCTGAGGGATCTAGACATATGAATACAGGGGGAGTAATTTATTTTCCCAGGTTGTTTGGTTATTCTCAGAAAAAATGAAGAAAGGGGAACAAATGGAAATGAGTATGAAACAGCAGGTCTGTTAAACCTAAATACCCATCAACAGAGGGCTGGTTCAATAGTTATGGTGCACCCGCAAACTGTAACCATATACGGTCACTGAAAGAGCAGATGTCTTTGTACAGATATGGACCAATATCCAACACATGTTGATAAGACACAAAGCAAACGTTGGTGTCTGTTTTGGGTTGAATTGTGTTCCCCCAAAAGATATGATGAAGTCCTTACTCCTGATACCCCCGAATGTGACCTTGTCTGCAGACGTGACGAGGTCCTGCTCAATTAGAGTGGGCTCTACTCCAATGACTGCTATTTTGATAGGATGACAGGAATCCTGACACAGACACAGAATGCCAGGTAAAGATCGCAGTGATCCATCTACCAGCTAAAGGATGCCAGGGATTGCTGGCAACCACAGAAGCTACAAGAAGCATGGAACAGACTTTACTTCAGAACCTCCAGTAAGAACCAGCCCTGCCGACACCTGGATTTGAGACTTCCGTCCCCCCAGACTGTGAGAGATAAACTTCTGTTATTTCAAGCCACGCCATTTGTGGTCATTTGTCAGGACAGCCTTAGAAGACTAAGGGTAGCCTATCATTTTGGCGCAATTATCTATCTATCTTCTTAATCTTTTTTTGAAGTTTATTTATTTTGAGAGACAGAGAGTGCGAGCACAGGAGAGGCAGAGAGAGATAGGGAGAGAGAGAATCCTAAGCAGGATCCATACTGTCAGCGGAGAACAGGACACAGGACTCAAACTCACGAACAGTGAGATCATGACTTGAGTCGAAATCAAAAGTTGGACGTTGAACCGACTCAGCCACCCAGGCGCCCCCCTTTTTTTTAAACCTAAAAATTTTTTTTGAAGTCTATCTATCCTTATTTTAATGTTTATTTATTTTTTATGGCAGGGTAGGGGCAGAGAGAGAGGAAGACACAGAATCCAAAGCAGGCTACAAGCTTTGAGCTATCAGCACAGAGCCCCACATGGGGCTTGAACCCATGAACCGTGAGATCATGACCTGAGCTGAAGTCAGAGCCCTAAAAGACTGAGCCACCCAGGCACCTTTATCTATCTATCTTCTAATAGAGAGACTCCTTATGAAATGATACCCAAGAAACTGAAAACAAATATGGCCCCTAGAATAAAGAAGAGGATGGCTGGGGGCAAAGAAAAGAAACAGATCTATTTTTCATGGCATACTGTTTTGTACTTTTTGACTTTTGTACTATATTCACATGCTATTGGTTAAAAATACCAACAGTTTACAATTACTTTGATATATATTATCTTATATATTTATATTTATATTTTACAGCTTGACTCAGCTGCAGAAGTGGCCCAAACGGGCTTCACCTCTTGGAACCTCAGGCTTCACATCCAGAAAATGGGGATAATGCCAGTAACGGGGATAATGCCTTACACACTGGGCGTGATGCCCCCAGCATGGTGCCTGAACAGGTTCTTGTTCTGTTGGCTGGTATGTGATTTGAGTGTTTTGATGCCAGTTAAAATCCAAACCAGGGATCATGAGTGGAGCCCCAAGGAAGCCAGAGCAGACTGTGGTGGCGGCTAAGAAAGCTGAGTGTGCCACACAAAGGGGATGCTCTTCAGCAGAAATGCTCAACAGCAGAATCGCTGCATTCAGGGCCGGATAATCCCGTGTCACAGGGGCTGTGCTGCGCACAGAAGGCTGTTCAGCCGCACTGTTGGTCTCTACCTACTAGACAACAGTACCGTGCCTTCTCGGTTTCGATAATAACAAACACCTACAGACATTGCCTAGTGCCCTCCGGAGTGCAGAACTGAGGGCAGTTCACTAGCATCGGTCAGTGGCTCAGAGCAGCGGTCCCGGCACGTGTCCTCCGGACCAGCCGCATCTGCATCACCAGGGAGCACGTCAGAAACACAGAGCCTGGGCCCCGTCTTAGATCTACTGAGTCTGAACTTGTGTTTTCACCAGATCCTCACGTGATTCAGATGCACATTCAATTCCGATCGGCGTTGATCTACATCAGTGGCTCTTCCCTCTTCAACACAGGCATTCCTGCCCCTTTGGTTAAAAACACAGATTATTGAGTCCCGGCAAACCTACTGTATAGACCTGCCAGGAGAAAGACCTGGGAAGTGATATTTTGAAGAGATTCTTCTATCAAGGAGATTCAGGAACCTATGGTGTTTCTACGGAAGGATGGAATTTCGCAGTTACTTCCTAGAAATGCCTGGAGAGAGTGTCTTGCCTCGCTCTCTCTGAATATTCAACAAAGCCTCACTGAGCACTGGCCAAGAGACAAGCGGCTCTAAGAGACATGTTTCCTTACCAGGATAGAGCTTACCGCCTATCGGTGCCCTGAAGAGTACAGAAGCAGAGCCTGGATGCTATCGCTTGAACTCCTGGATCCCATTATGTCCGAGCCCTCTGACTTCCAAGTCACGTAAGCAAATCAAGTCTGTCTCTGCTTACAGCCGTTCAGGTTTCATCTCTGAATGTTCATCTCTGACACAGTCTCAACCAACATACCACCCTCTAAGGTCCTAAGGCTTCTTTTCTTATAACCAGGCTTACAAAGCAATCCTGATATGGCTTTCCGTGAAGCTCTGTCCACTGGGAGACAAAAGAGAACTGAGTGAGCATGAGGACGTGGTACTGTCTGTAGCTATGGATAGCATAATAAATGAATTGTGACTTTATACATCAGTGACTTAGGAGTTTGGTTCCCATGAGTCAGTATCCAGGCTTTAACACATCTGGGTATACTTAGCAAACTGAATATCCAAACCAGTTCCTGGAATGAAACGATGCCGCACTCGCACCCCACTATTTTCAGGCAGGAATTCTTTAAATAGCAAAAAGTGGTTAAACCCAGCTGGTCTGTAGAACTCCTTCCAACATAAGCAATAGAAAGGCAAACTTTTCCTTTCCCTCTCTTGCTTATAACTTCATTTATTTGTGTGAAGCCGATGTCTTTTTGTCCCTTCTCCTCCACCTCCTTTGACCTATAAAATATCTACAGTCAGTGTTCCGGCTTCAGGCTCCCTCTCCTAAGCCCCTATTTCTTTGTAACCTTTTGCTTCAGATTTCTGGTCTTCGATACTCACGCAAAACGGTGCCTGGAGCCCCTTCATCGGCTGCTCCATTCCATTTCTCTCTACACAGAACTTGCTGAACTGATATCATTTCTTTCCAAAGTTCTCTGTTCTTCCAAATTAGTTGCTATCATTAACACCCACGGGCTGAACAACACACTTCCCTAGGTGTTTATTCCTGGATCCATACACTTAATGGTGTGCCTGCTTCGCTCCATCACTGCATTCCATGGAACCGCAGCACAAGGAGAATGTGTATTCCCTGCTGGTCAGAATTTAAACAAGCCTGAACTTTTTGGAGGGCAAACACAATGGGTATGAAGAATATTTACCCAACAATGGGCGCTCCATGGATTTGTCCTACAACAGTTGTAAGACAAGTATGCAAAGTTATCTGGTCAAAGATGCTTGCGATGTTTATAATGCTGGCAAACTGTAACAGCCTCGAGGTCTAATAACAGAGGATCAGTTAAAAAAAAAGTATAATATCTGTAAATATCTGTAAGAACTCAAAATCCTATATGATACATTTGGCAAAGGAGCGCTGGTCCACAACCCAACTGTCAAACAGAGAAGAGCTCAAGTTCTTTCCTTGTGTGTTGAGTTGGGTTGAGGGGTAGGTGGAGGTCAGGGAGCCAAACATCAAATGACCCTGTTTTGGGAAGGAGAGAGATGGGTGGGTCCCTGTGTCATGATGGCCCAAACTCCCTAGATAGGTACATGAAATGGATGCCATCAGATCTGAAGATTCCTGGAACTGCCACCATTGGAAGTCCTGGCAGGACACAGGAAGGACCCAGACCCGTCCCCACTGATACTGAAACCACACTGGCCAATCTCCATCAGGAGGTGCCAAACAGGGAGCAGGAATGGCAATAAGCAGGATCTTTCCGTGGGAGCCCCAAATGTCGCCGCCTCCAAGCTGCATACGTTCACTGTGGTGTGACCTTGGCTTAGTCCTTTTACCTCACTGTGGCCCTGTTTGCTCATGGTAAAGCGGGAGTGAGAACAGCACTCATGTCACGGAGTTAATACACATAATGCACTAAGAGGTGCCGTCAGTCCATGGTTAGCATTGTAAGCGTTTGGCATTATTATTATTGTTACTCAAAGTTATCCATAAGCTTCTTCCCCCTTCTTCTTACTACGTGAAATCGGACTCTGAAGTGAACACTGCACCGTGTTACCATCTTTCTACACGTTCACACACAGCAATTTCAATGACACATCACAACGAATAATTGGATATTATTTAACTCTCCATACTCCCAGCCGTGGACTACTTCAAGCCCAACTCAAATAGTGATCTCGCTCTTCAAATTTCGATGGCGAAGTCATTCGTAAATTAAAAAAATAAAAAACGGCTTCTTGTTTTGTATGAATCAATTCACAAGATAAATATTTAAATAAAATGTGGTTTCAATTGTGCTCTCTGATGGTAATTACTGGCTCACACTCTGTTTCTATATCAATGTGTTTTCTTTTCTTTTTTTCCTCCAGCTGACTAATGAACAGAGCTGTCAGAAGCCCATTGCTCGTGATCTAGTGAGCAACACATTAGCAGTTTCACATAAATATAAAAACCATATTCACTGCAGTTAGGGAAATATAGGCAGAGCACACGAAAACTCCAAGTACGCAGTTGCTATCAACAGATAAAGAATCCTGGGTGATAAATGCAATTAGCTAAGCAATTGACACTCTCTTAACACGGGAATCGGCCCTGCATCACCCTGGCTGTCAATAAAAGAAGATAATACAAAGAACAAAGCCCTTTGTGCATAGAACATCCTCTATTCTGAAGAGCCCCCGAAATTCTGTATCTGAGGTTATGGGGGGAGGGGGAAGCATATTTATGTAATTTGGGGATAGTTTCAATCCGTACGTTGCACAAAATCACATACTCTTGAATTTAGACTCCACTCAAAGTGGGGAGAATGCAGCTCCTTTTTACCTTTAAGACTCAAGATTCTTTTAAATGTCATTTCGTTCATATCCTTCATATCTCCACGGGCTGTTCTGTTCCAATTTTACAGTTTATTCATTCCATGAAAACCTATCGAGTCATTACCATGTACCTGGCGCTGCTGGGGAAGACGGAATCCAGGAAGCAAGCAAGCCTCCAGGCTCTGACACTCGTCAAAAGAGCCAGAATGAGAGGTCACTGGCTCTCAAACCGCTGCGCTCACCAGAAGCACTGTAAACTTGCAAACCGCAATTCTTGAAGATAAATATTTAAATAAAATGTGTTTTCAATTGTGCTCTTCTATGGTAATTACTGGCTCGCCCCTTGTAATCCTAGCGGTCTGTTTTTATCTTCCTGTCTCATGCTGATTAATGAACTTGAGATTCAGAAGATACAAAATTGTGAACCTCAGTGATAAAAGACGAGATACAATTGGTCCAAACCATCCAGTCTCCGTATTTCTCCACCTTCCGATACCCTCTCCCTGAACGACTTAGCCACGTGGAAGGTGAGACCATAGGCACAAGGTGCCAGGCCTCCTCAGGTTATAGCCACGAGGCTGGCATGAGAAAACTCAGGGCTCAGAGTGAACGTCCCCCTGCAATTCCCTTGTCTCTGGGCTCTTTTGAAGAGGAAGCAGCCAAGCTTTGTTAGCAGTTCTGTCTAATCCACTCACACCGATGACCCCAACCAAGCCAATGGCACCCTTGCGAGGGCTTGGAAAAAGAGAAAGAGAAAGAGAAAAAGAATGCTGTCTAGAACTCAGGAAAGAAGTCATGCAGGTACTCCCTTGATGTCTTTTCTCTCTGCCCCCTACTCTCATATGGTAGGTTATTGATCAGAAATACTCACTTCCTACCCCCGTCAGTTTCATCGGTGGAGCGGGGGCCTCTTGATTTGGGACTTGGCCTTAAAACTTGCTTTGGCCAAGGGGATATTAACCCGTATGAGGTGACCAGAGGCTCGCAAAGCATGTGTCAGATCGGGCTTAGTCTCTTGTGTTTCTGATACTAGCAGGGCTCGCCCGATGGTGCCAGAAGGAACGGGAGACATGTGGAGCCATCCCACCCAGCCAGCACCAGCCTTGGCCACTTCACCCCCAGCCATTCTCTACACCTGTGGCCTAAATAGATGGCTTTTAAAAAACATCACCAAAATTTTGTCCCTGCCTGTTATTTGGCTAAATAGCTATTGACACCACTTATCTTGGACAGAACCCATCCTGCTTGCCCTGCTCCTGTCCTGTGGGCGGGGGGGGGGGGGCACATTCCTTCTACTCTTCGAGGCCTTTAAAGCACTTTGAAACACAACCAAAATTATTTATTGGCCGACTCAAGAGAAAGCCTGAATCCCAGTTCTTGATTTCGTCCAAGACTCTGATCCATCATTTCCCTCCTTTCCTTGCGGCACCGACATCTGGCTTCTTTATGCTCATCTGTACCCAAATCACTTCCCGTCTGTTCCCTAAGTATTTGTCAAAGGCTGGAAAGGCAGGAGAGAAAGAAGAATGTGGTACCATCAGGAAGGACACACGAAAAGACCGCTTCGAGAACTATGAGACAGTCAACTTTGGCAAATACTGCCGTGCGGCTCAGTAAACAAGAACCACCTCACCCGAGCCCGTGGCTTTAGCAAGTGCTCATCTGTCAACAGCTGTCAAGTATGGTACACAGCCACAACCCCTCTCCTAGCTCTGCACCCACATTTGCAACTGCCCGTTGGGTGTCTTCACCTGGATATCTCGCAGATGATTCCTGCTCAAATTCCCCAAGCCTGATCCATGATCTGTCATTCAGATTTGCCCTTTTGGGGCACAGTGGGGGTGGGGGGCTTGTTTGTGGGAACAGCAGGGAACAGCATGGGTAGTACGTGCTGGGGTTGTCTTGTCTATACCTTCTTACGCCTAACCCAGTGCAGTTTACTCTGTGGACTTGTAGGGGCGCACAGGCTCGCTGTGGGAACTGAAGCCCTCTCTACCCAGCCACCAGGAGAGCCAGAGAATTGCCTCCCGGCAAGGCACAGACTGCAACCAGGGGCTATCGGGGATTTGGACCTCGCTCTTCTGGAAGGTCACCCTGAGGCATGGCTCTACTCTGAGGCACAGGGCCCCTGAGCAGCAGCTGCGGCTGTCCATGATGGCAGTGAACTTGGTGACTGGCTCACCTCCCTAGCCGCCTCACTCTTGCGCTGCCTTGCCAGGGTTTCCTGGTATCACCTCCCAAATACACTACAGGTACAGAAATCCTTCTTCCAAGGCCTGCTTATGGAAGACCCCGCACTGAGGCACAACGAATACCCACCCTAAGCTGGAAATTCTGTTTTTTTCCTTAATTTTTTTAATGTTGATTTAATTTTGAGAGAGAGACAGAGGGCGAGCAGGGAAGGAGCAGAGAGAGAGGGAGACAGAATCCGAAGCCGGCTCCACGCTCTGAGCTGTCAGCATAGAGCCCAATGCAGGGCTCGAACCCACAAACCGCGAGATCATGACCTGAGCCTAAGCTGGACGCTTAACAGACTGAGCCACCCTGGTGCCCCTAGAAATCTTTTTACACCTGTGTCTAATTGACTACATGCGCATGCGCATACACACACACACACACACACACACACACACACACACACAAACAATTACCTTATTCATTCAAATCTATTTTTAAGAACCAATATGCTACATGCTGGGGATGCTGTTGTGAACAAGATAGGCGGGCTCCTAGCCTTCAAGAGCTTATGCTGTCATGGGAAGGAGAGATGAAAAGGTAGATAAATACAAGAACAATACCATTACCCACGGGGATGAGTTTTGTAGAGGAAATCAAACAGATTGATGAGATGGAGATCTATGCAAAGGTCACTGTAGGTGAAGTGGTAGGGGAGGAGAGGACATGTGAGCTGGGGCCTGGAGCGGAGGCCAAGTATATGAATGTTCAGAGGTGGAGGGAGAGTTCAGAGGTGGAGGGAGGCAGAGAGAATAGCACAGGCAAAGATTTGTAGGTGGCAAAGAGCTTACGCGTCCAAGGACAGGAAAGGAAGTCAGTAGGAGAAGTACAGGGACAGTGACGAGGGCATGCAAGATAAAGTGGGAGAAGCAGGGAAGGGCCAGACCATGGAAGGCCTTCTGTGCTGGGACTAGGGGTTTGGGTTTTTTTCAAAGACCCACGAGAAGCCAGTGAAAGGATTTGGGCAAGGGCAAGCAAGGGCATGACATGGTAGAGTTTGGGTGTTTAAAAATTTACTCCGTTTGAGGAATATTTTGGAGGAGCAGAAGCCCAGGAATTCTAGTAATCTGACTGATCTTTCCCTCGGGGATCATTCCTACTCTCATTCTCTCTTGCCCGTGATACTCTAAGAGTATCCAATTCTCCCCCTCAAGGTGTGTTGAGCTACAGGCAAAACACAACAAATGGGATCTGTGCCCTTGTAGAGCTCATAAGCTAATCCAGAGACGGAAGAGTAAGTGGTCACGGTACCACTCTACGCTGGTGGTGGAGGGTGCTGCTGGTGAAGTGGAGAGATTCGCAATTCGGACAAAGAAGAGATCAGGAACACCCTCTAGAGGAAGACATGTGTAGGGGGGGTGGGGGCCAGGCAGATACAGAAGTTCATGTGCACAGGCCCAAGAGGAAAAGAACAAGGTGTACTTGGGGGAGCTGAAGGTGTACCTTCAGTACACCCTAGGTGTACTTGGGTGTGGCCAAAGCAGAGTATGAAAACAGAGTTAGTAAAAGATGAGGCTTAAGTGGTCAATTGATGATTAGTGAATAAATGAATGAATAAATGGGTGGTAAGGGACACAAGCCAAGAAGAAGAAAATTCTAACGTAACGATCCTAATTCTTTAATATCGCCCTTCAAGATCTTAAACTATACAGTAGAGCACCACTTGACAAATGAGTTAAACTCCACAGAGGAAACATTTACTGAGTACTCACTACATGTTAAGCATGTGTTAAACGTGCACAACCGATCTGGAGATCTGACTCTTGTCCTTGGCTCATGAAGCCAAGTGACGTTTGTATGACCAAAGCCTATGCTTTGACGTTTCACTGGCTGTTATCAAAAGTGAGGCATATAAATGTCCATCAACTGATGAATGGATAAAGAAATTGTGGTTTATATACACCATGGAGTACTACGTGGCAGTGAGAAAGAATGAAATATGGCCCTTTGTAGCAACGTGGACGGAACTGGAGAGTGTGATGCTAAGTGAAATTAGCCATACAGAGAAAGACAGATACCATATGTTTTCACTCTTAGGTGGATCCTGAGAAACTTAACAGGAACCCATGGGGGAGGGGAAAGGAAAAGAAAAGAGAAAAAAAAAAAAGGTTAGAGTGGGAGAGAGAGCCAAAGCATAAGAGAGTCTTAAAAACTGAGAACAAACTGAGGGTTGATGGGGTGGTGGGAGGGAGGGGAGGGTAGGTGATGGGCATTGAAGAGGGCATCTTTTGGGATGAGCACTGGGTGTTGTATGGAAACCAATTTGACAAT
The DNA here is from genome assembly GCF_023721935.1 of Panthera uncia. Lineage (NCBI taxonomy): Eukaryota > Metazoa > Chordata > Mammalia > Carnivora > Felidae > Panthera > Panthera uncia. Next base: position 37,351,047 of record NC_064816.1, read on the forward strand.
AAAGCTCATATATTAAAAAAAAAAAGTGAGGCATAAATGAGGTGAATTTGTGTATTACGGCTAGGAATCTGTTTTCTGAACACAGTCTCAGTCTTGCCCACATGCATATGTAATAAGCCATATTATCAACATTTATATGTTATATATTTTCTGTATATTATTAATATTTATAATATGTTCTAATATCATATACATCTATATGTATACACATGTAATTTTTTTTTAAGATCTGGAGTATGGGCCTGATCTATGGCCTTGAACAACAGCTCGGGGTTCTACACCCTCCCATGGGTTCCCACTTTCCACTGTAGATTCTTCTTATTTGCTACAGTCTCACAGTCCAAAATTTTTATTCCCTATACCCTTGCAATCCAATATGGCAGCTATGATCAATATACGCTTCTGGAGTCCTTAAAATTTCCCAAGTCTGTGAGTGTAAAATACCTCCATGATTTCTGAGATTTAGAATAAAAGCATAACACGACGTATCTCGATTAGTTTTTATATGGATTACAGGCTGACATAATAGGTGGACTCCTTTGGGTTAAACAAAATATAATATATTATTCATTTCACCTGTTCTTTTTTTTTTTTTTTTTTTTTACTTTTCAAACTGTGGCTATTAGGAACTTTAAAATTACATACATGGCTCACATTTGTAGCTCACATTATAGAGTCAGTTCTGCCATAACGCTTATTTTGAAAATGTAAATTTGTTCCAATGTGATTGCTATATTAAGGACTGATTTGAGCATACTACAGATACTGTGTCTGCTTGTACCCGCGAGGAATGCGAGGTGAACCCGGAAAATTGCACCCGGCTGAACTGAGCTGTGTGGGAACACACAGAATGCTCACACACATACAGACCTCCAACGTTAGGAGCTACTTTAGTTCACAACACGCATGATGCACCACGCGTCCACGTCTGCTGTTACAATTTTCCGTCCGGTTTCAGATAAACCTCCTTCCATCACTTCCTAATAACTCACAAGCAGCAACATACTGCTTGTGGACACCAACTCCGCAAGCAAACACCAGGTCTTTCTTTCTTTCTGTCTTTCTTTTTTTTTTTTTTTTAATCCTTATTTATTTTGAGAGAGAGCATGAGTGGAGGAGGGGGAGAGAAACCCAAGCACACTCCACACCGTCAGCGCAGAGCCCTTCGCGGGGCTCGATCTCATGAACCAAGAAATCATGACCCGAGCCGAGATCAAGAGTCAGACACTTAACCAACTGAGCCACCCCGGCGACCCGTGCCAGGTCTTTTCTAAGGTCAATTGCAACAGATAACTATAGTATTCATGTATTTTCAAACCACGAAAGCGGGATACTACTTTTTACTAGGTTCCTATCCTTCTTTTAACATGTCACTGACAAAGCTTTTGGGTGTTGTGCCCTTAACCCCGCTTTCTTCTTCAGTCCTGTGGTTTTTCTTGTGGGAGTGAGCACCTTGTGGTATTTTTCAGACACGCCCACAACTGTAATTCTATTGGACGGTGTTGTGCTACAGAGCCTGGTTTCCCGAAGCAAATCCTAGCACCTCAGTCCTGCTCTTCAGCCACCTGCTTAATAAGATGCTCGATTTTCCTTTAAAACAACCTTTAAGAAAAAGGCACAGCAATAGGATTCTAAGGTGCCATAGGACCAAATGCGACGTAACTTATACACATGGCTAATGAGGACTTTGATTTAATAACATCACTGCCAACATCGCTGTAAACCTCAAAACAACTGGTGTGTTTTTATGAGCAGTGCTAGGGGAATGAAGTAAGTAAGTCGGGCTGCTTTGAGGAAAATGTTTTATGGATGAGATGGACAGTGTGGCTCTTGAGGAGGGCTCTTCCCTAAAATCCCAGAGGCCACTATTACCATGACATCACTGGAAAAGTGCTGGGACCTGGGATTCCTGCTTCTGTGATGAGGACACTTTTTTTTTTCTTAAGCTAGCCTATATCCCAGCACTGTCAGAATGGACCCTGGGGGCTTGATGGCAAAACCAGCGTAGAATATGGACTCACTTAAACATAGACACTTCCTTAAAAGCTTTTGGTTCGATGTGAATGTAAGTCATTTTGATTACTCAATTTCTATATTTATTAGGAATGATAAACCAAAGTACTTGAAAATAATTTCAGTGGCAATGAACTGCGGCGCTCGATCGATGGGGGACACGGCAGTCAATTACCCTTTCACTTTATTTTGGTCCTCGGCAATCAGTTGGGATCAATACTCTCAATCTGAATTGATAGCAGAGCGCAAATCACAAATAATTTTTTTAAGTGGGCTGTCACAGTGCGTACAGTCAGGTCCAACAGGTCCTGAGCTGTCCCCTACACCTGCACGTGGGCAGCGGGATGGGTATGAGCTGTGGCATTCCCAGCCTGGTCACTTTCGCACGCTCAGGATGAACTAACCATATGTCTAGTATCACAACTGCGTCTCCTTACAGCCCACTCTGCTTCTTCAAAACTGAGGCACCTGACAGAATCTCAAGTCTGAAAACCAGCGCAATCAATTGAGCAAAAAGAAATATCTGGAAGGTAAAGCATGCAAAATTCAACAAGGATCAAGAAGGGAAGAACCGTAACCCCAGGGAAGGATACCCAGACATTCTAAGTGTGCTTGAAAAAGTCGGTGTTGCAGGGATACCTTTCCCTGAAGGTTCAGACTCTGGATGAAGGCTTACTTCACTCATCCCCCGCCCCGTGTTTTCTTTGGGGAGACAGAAGGACCCCTGAATCACCCATTTAGAAGCTGGATGACCTAGGGTCAAACAAAGAACACCCCTGCATCACTGGAGAGGTGGGTCCCCATTCGTGAAATGAACAGGGTGGACTGGGCTAAAGTTTCCAAACAGTGTTCCTGGGTTCCCTTGCACATCAGAGAAAGGGAGGGGGGGAAAGGCCTGGGGAGAGAAGGAAGAAAAGGGTTGAGGGGAAAGCCAAGATGCTCCTCAGTTCATCAAAACAAGAGCCACTTTGTTGGTGTATTTGTTTTGTGCATTTTGCTTTCTGTAAGATTTTGCTTGAAGGAGCAGCCTAATTAGTGTCTAAGAGCAGGGGCAGGAAGAAAAATACAAGATGAGGTCTATGGTCCTAAACAACAACTGAGACATGCTGTGAGAAGTTAACACTAAACCCGGCCACAAGGCTCACACCGGAGTATCCTTGACAGAAGGCCCATGCTAGGATGTAAATGGCATAAAGCCTCTCATGAAAACAGCCATCTTCTTCTTTGATATTAGCACTTAAAACTCATAGGAAACCTTTGTCTTTCCCCCTGCCTTGCCACCCACTGGAGAAATTTCAGGCCAGGACTCCGGGTCTTCCTGGTCTACGTCCAAGGACATTTCCTCTAAGACCATGATCATTAGTAGTTAGAGAACCACAACATGTGACCCGATCCCCACATCTGGACTATTGTGTCAGGGCCAGGTTGACTAACCAACCCCATGGCCAGATTGAGTGCATGAACTGCCCAGACTCAGTCTGAGATCAGAAAGCCCTATTAGAACCTGCCATATCCCAAAGGGAGGGAAGAGAGAATCAAGTTACCAAGAAATACCACACAGACAGGAAACATTTCATCTATGCATGATCAATACATAAGACACTCTTCAGAACTGATGCTTCTCTCAGGAAGTAGCCTCCAGAGCTGAGCATTTTTGGTTATTGATGTGGAAAAGTTCTGGGCTGTCCTGCTCAGCTCACAGCAACCCTCCCATCTACCCACCTCCTGTCCCACACAGAATGACAGTCAGGCAGCCACACAGGTTCTACAACAGAGCTTCTCAAATTCCTTGGTGTGCATACCAATGGCCTGGGGAGCTTGCAAACATGGAGATTCATCAGGTTTGGGGAGGCCTGACAGTCCCCATTTCTAACAATTTCCCAGGGGATACCGATGTGGCTGGTCCAGGGACCACACTTGGGGTGACAGGTTGTATATAAATCCACCCGTGGCCATAGGTGATTGGACTTGGTATAAACGGGGCACCGAGGAATTGAGTAAGTATGCAGAATGAGAGCTACAGAGAGGACTGCCTGAGTCCTGTGGCTTTGAGTCCCTGGGTCCAGGTCCTACTCTTACCTGGAAGATTCCCCTCACTTGAGTGCCATGAGAGACACCATCATTATCATAATCATCTCTTTTTTCCCCCTAATATTGTTGTCAGCTGCTTTCAGTTACTTGCACCCCAAGAATCCTGCTACACAGCACTGGAGACGCTCAGCAGGTATGGAGGACAAGCACAGGTCCTCTCCATCTCAGACCTTAGCAGGAGCACATCGAAGGTGCTTGCTAGATAACTTCCGACGGAATGAATGAACATCATGCCCAAGGCATGCTGTTCTCTACAACTTCTCTGTGCCCAGATTTGGAGAAACCCTTTTACTTCCTGTCTCCCTGTCAATCCTAGAAATCGAATTGCGAATGTAACACGCTGTCAATTTTTCTATTTATGCCATCTATTCCCTCGGCACGCTAATTTCATTCTTCCTATCTGGCAAGGGAAAAAGGGACTCGGGGAAGGTGTATTTCCCCTTTAAATACCATGAAAGTTATGAATATTTCTTTCCCAAACTGCCAAAATAATTGTTTCATTTACAGAACTGAAATTCTCTAGGGAGCGTCCCAGTGATGTTCTAAATTGCTAACATCAGATATGCAGAAAACAAATATGGGGCGATCCATATGCTCCCAATCCTGAATTTAGCATCTCAGCTCAACAAAAACTTGCATTTCAATCACTTTCGGTGAGTTCTGGGTTATGAGTATGTGCAGGGTTAGGGCTGGACCAAAGCCACCGGCCTGGAACCTTCTGCAGCGGAGCTCTGTGTCTGCACAGCCGGAGGCCTGCCCGCGTTGCCATGTAGAGAGTTCACTTTAGATTAACACTCACAGGCTGCAGATCCCCAGTCAAAGGGGAAATCCAAGAAAGCGCAGGCTATGTGATTGCAAAAGGAGAGGTGGCCAGATTGCTCCCTCTTCCTATTACTGCTCAAAGAGTCCTGTTGCCCTGGGGCTTTGGGGCACGGCCAGGGGTTTACCACTTCTCAGGGCTCCATTAGGAAAACAACATGTAAGAAGGAATAGCAGATCAGGAGCTTGGTGCGATGAGGAGGACGAGGAGGACGATGATGATGAGAGCAGCTAGCATTTATAGAGCACATTTTATGTCCCAGGCATTACTCTCAACACCTTATGTGTGTCGCCCCACTTACTCTTCAAAAGAACCCTATGTGGTCGGCATTAATATTATACCCACTTTATAGATCAAGAAAGTAAGGCTTGGAAAGATGGGTTAACATGCTAGTTAGGGGTGATGGAATAGCTGTTGCTTTTTCATGCCAGCGGCCAGTCTCACTCTTCTACTAAGTACACTTTCAGTTTCCCTTTGGAGAACCACTCTCCCAGGCTACCTACTATTCTGGTGGACACTCCAGAACCATCAACTCCTATCTAACTGAGTCGCTGTTGAACTGTGAGCTACACAAGGGTAGGTACTAGCCTTTTTCAGCTCACACATTAGCACAGGGCACAGTTTAAGTGCTTGATAAATATTTTAAGGACAAATAAATGAACACAGCGTACAATGTGTAATAGATCCCGTGTGATGGTTTCTACAACAGCTGGGTGGTGAGGAAGAGCCCTGACTGGGCAAGCCTGAGTTGTGTGCTTACCCTAGACCAATCGGGCACCCTCTTAGGTATGTGAATAGAGTGACACATGGGCAGGAGCTTTCTAGAGCTGATTCATCCTGACCGTGGTGCCCTAGAGGGGCTACAGACTTGATCCTAGACCTGCCCCCTGTTCCTCTACTTTCCAGGCCCAAATGTTCAGATTTTCCTTCAGTTCTCTGAAATATTCCTTGCCATCCCACAAATAAATCCCCTTTTTCGCCCAACTGCACCAGAGCTCGTTTGTATTGCCTGCAACCAACTCGCCCTGCATTCTAACTGGCAAGTTTGTACAATTCATGACATGGCGAGGCCCAGAAAACTTAACTGCAGGGTCACAGGGGCAGCGCTGAAAGCCCAGCGTGTGAAGTTGAGCACAGCCAGTGGCAAGGAGCACTCATGTATTCAACAACGTTCACTGAGGGCTTCTGTGAGCCCAGAGCCGCAATTGGTCTTTTCCCTACCTTTTTCTCTCCAACGATCAGCAATACGGCATCATGCCCACTTGGCAGGTGAGAAAAGTAAAGCTCAAGGGGGCTGAGTGAACTGCCCCAGAACATAAATATACCAAGTGGCACAGTCCCCACTGAAAATCATGTCGTCCTGAGGCCAAAGCAATTGTTCTCATTGCACCACACAGTCTCTGAGGGCTTGGCTCTCACAGAGTCTCTCACAGAGACTGAGGGCTTGGCTCCCCGGCAGGGCTGAAAAACCAGCCCCTGGTTGCTAGAGCTGGTGCAAAAGGAAACAGGAGAACTGAATCGAGGCTGAGTTCAATGTGTGTTAAACTAGTTCAGGGATGGGGGCGATAGCCATGGAAGCCGTTCTACACTGCACTTTTCAATGACTTTTTCAATTATACAGAAACGACCTCATTTAAGGAGAAACCTTGTCTGCGTCAATGAAAGTTCTAAGAGTTGGCCCCAACTTCCCAATTCCCCTTGCTTTCATGCTCCAAGCAACTCCAATCTTCTGCCACCGTGGTCTAACATGCACCTACAGCCTGTCACATTCTGCAATCCGTAAGAATCTATTCACACTCAACTTAAAACCCACTACAACTTGTTAAGGCCAGTTGACAATATTTAAGTCAAAGAGCAGCGCGTGACAGGACATAGGCAAGGAGAATCTTTTTCTCCTCTTGATCTAGTGACTCACAGATGTTGCCCTCAGAGCATCCATTTCACTTTCTTTTGATTTCCCTTTGAATAAGCCCCTTCTGGTGCTTGGTCCATGTGTGGTTGACCTTAATTCCTCCTTTCTTCTTAGGTGCAAAGTGGGCATGTGGTTCCGTTCCAGCAAATAAATGCCTTCTATTCCTGTAACTACAACGTTTCGTTCATAGTTGGCCACCCCAGTGGTCTCATGTAACTCAGTCCAGGGGCTTTTGCTGGACTAATGATATGAAGAAGCTCTCCTTCCCTTGGGATTACCAGCTATAAATAGGATAAAATCCTAGAGCTGCCTGTGAATAAAGCCAACAGTGAAGGTAGCAGAGCTGCTTAGAAATGGAGGAGGATGAAAACTCACTGCATTATTCAAGCACCTGGATGCAGCCTTACCTGAAGTCTACGCCTTAGACCTTATGGTTACAAAAAAAAAAAAAAAAAAAAAAAAAAAAAAAAGGCAGAAGTTTCCTTGTGTTCTTAAGCACATTGAGTTGGGTCTCTGAATCTCCTGTCAATAAAGCCAGGAACAATACCATGGACTGAACCATGTGTCCTGGAATTACATTTACCTGCCCTGGACTGCTCCCATGTTTTCCCAAATCTTTATGAAGTTTCCTAAGATTTATGGGTTTTTAAATTTTCCTTTTTTTTTTTAACTTCATGCACACCAAGAAGATGTAGGAAAAAATAGTTACGTGACTTGCATGTTATATAATATTTGTTGAAAACCCACCAAGTTCCAGGCTACTGAGGCTAAAGCACTAAATGAAACCAGAAAAAGGAATCCTGCCCTCATGGAACTTAAGTCCTAGTGGAAGAGAAATAGACCAGAAACAAACATAGAAATAAACAAAGCAGGACAAAGTGAAAGAAAATGGCACAAGAGGGGATGCTGTTCCAGGCAGATGGCCAGGAAGCTCTCTGAGGAGATGACGTCAGAAGCAGCAATACCGATGCTGGCTGGCAAAGAGTATCCCAGGCAGCGAGAAGAGCTAGTTAGAGGCGTGGCTGCAGGCGTGTGCTTGGCGTGTTCCGGGAACACAAAGGAGGGCAGCGTGGCTGGAACAAAGTAAGTGAGGGGGCCAGTGACAGGACATGACTTCAGCAAAGTAGCCAGAGGCCTGATCGCTTGGTGCCCTCCAGACCCAGAAGGACTGTGGGTTTGATTTGGCTGTGATGGGGGAGCCCTGGTGTGTGTGTATGGGGGAGGCGGGGGGTGGGCAGAAGAATGGCATGACCAAATGCATATTCCAAAAGGGCCACTCTAGGACTGTGTGGAGAATGAACTAAAGAAGGGCAAGAGGGAAGGCAGGGAGACCAGGTCAGGAGGCTACTGTGGTCCAGGTAAGACAGACCAGGCAAAATAGACCTTGACCAAGAGGTCAAGGTCGAGGCGACGAGGAGCATTTGGATTCTGAATATACTGTCAGGATAGAGCCACTTAAAATAGGTATGGATTGGACGTTGGATGTGAGAGAAAGAAAAGACTCAAAGATGATAGCATCAAGTTCTTCACATGAGTCTAGTAGTGAGTGGAAATGTCATTTACTGGGGAGAAGAAAGATGAGAGGAGTAATGGGTTTGGGGAAGGGAAATCAAGAGCTTCCTTTTGGATGTGTACTTCTTCTCTTACTGTGGCAAATTATATCTAAAAATTACCACTTAAGCATATTAAAATGCACAATCCAGGGGCATGAAGTACACGCACCACGTTGTGACCGTCACCACCATCCATTTCTGGCACTGTGGATGAGTTTCTAATGGGTAACGTCTCCATTAGCACGAACAGAAGCTTTGCACCCATTCAACACTGCCTCCCACCCCCCTCCTACCAGGCTCTGATCATCTCTCTTCTACCTCGTTCCTCATGGAGGCCAACCGGACGTGGAAGGAAAGATGTCGCAAAGCAGGCAGACACCATGGTACGGGGGTGAAAGGGAGAGAAGAGAACTAGAGACATACATTCAGGAGTCATCAGCATACGGAAGAGTTGGCACAGAACTCCCGTTTGTCGAAATGAATGTTTGACTTAGTCTCTTTCGCTGCTGTGCAGCCCGGAAAACGAGTACGGTGCCAGACACAGTGCCTGGCATATAGTAACCCTTCAATAAATATTTGTTGCATCGAGTAACTACGCTCTTTGCCCTCGAGTGCGTGAGAACGGCGACTCTTTCAACGAGATTTTTTTCGAAGTACAACGCTTTAAAAGAAATAGCTCTAGGTCTTAAAAAAAAAAAAGAAGAAGAAGAAGAAGTCTGCACAAATTTTAAAATACACTGGCACTTCTCTTGCAGTTTTCGGAAATCGTGTTTGATTTGTGATTTCTTTGGCTGACGACTGTGCCAAATCCAGTACCACTTGACACCACGCTATGTTACATCAACAGAACGGGAGTGACAAAACCAGATGTGGCGTGTCACAGCGAACGAAGATCAATGAGCTTAAGAAGCAGGAGCCAAAGGCTGGTCTAAAACCAGGCATCCGAAGTGTGTTTCAAAATCACCGACCTCTATTCAAATTATCCGGGTGATGTGCGAAGAAAAATGTGGTTGTGCAAGAAGATAAAATCGTGACTACCAAGAGGAGATTCAGACAGCGATTTATCTTCAGCTGACGAACGTTATCTACACAGAATAACCTTCAAGTGCCAGATCTTGATAATCTCAGTTACGTGCAGGTGTCTAGGCTCCGCCGAGGTGCAGCGCGCGGCAACCCTTCCGTGTGTCAGCGTGTGCAACGTGCAACTGGGGTGTGGGAGATACTGGAATTTATCTTTGGGTAATAACATCACAAACGTCCTCTCTAGCAAGACAGCCACAAGTGCAGAAATTTGGGGGTATAAATTTGATTTGAGAAGGCTTCAAAAGCCTCCACGGTGTATTACGTTCTCTTAACGCTTGCTTCCCAACGTCTGTAGAGTTAACCATAGGTTATCGATCCACCAGTGCCATGGTTACAGCCTTGGAATTGAAGCTGAATTGGAATGGCCCCTGGCCTCTTCAGTGTCCAGTCGAGGCTCTGAAACTCAAAGCAGAGAGGTACAAGATGGCCAAGTGCTCGTCTACCCTAGTGTCAATGTTTTAGTGGGAAACGAAATCTGTTTACGGTAAAATCACTAGCGTTTTCTCTCAGGCATCATACCTTCTCAAATCACAACTGAAGTGTCTGAATTTGGCATTAATAATATTTCAAGAAACCAAACAGCTCCTGGAAGGTATGCGACAATATCCGATTACTTGTGTTAGAACTTAAACTTTGAAAGCTAGGATATATTTGCTTACTTTGAAAAATGATAGCCTACTTCAGTTTAAAAGGCTGGTTATCCAAATCCAATTTTGTGGGGAAAGATGAATTTATCTCCTTCCTCAAATTTCATCATTGCGTTTGGAACTTCCTTATGAATTCAGAGGAGGAAGAGACCAATATCTATCTATTCCTTCTTCAGAGCGGAAAAACATTCAGGATGGATTTGAAATGCTTTTGTAACCTGGTGCTATGTTGGGTCACCACCTTCTTTCAGATATAAATGTTCTTGGGTTTCTACCTGTCTTTAGTGATGATGAAAAAAAAATTTTTCATCACTATTGTACCATGAAAATATTTAAGGAGCAAAATAAATGCTTGAATTCCTCAAGTCTGAGTGTTGACAAAATACAAAGGATTTGCATTTCTAACGATAGCCAGTGAAAACAACTAGCATGTCTCTGGTGATGCACCAATCGCATTTTCTAATACATTCCACTGCAAAACTAGGAGTGAGAAATCTTTCCTAAGAGAGAGCAAGTTCACTTGCCTTGGGAATTTTGAATGAACCATGTATTTGATGCAAAACCTTTCCCCCCACCCAGTAATGTGCCCCATTTTGAAGTTATTATGCCCTATTAGATATGCTGCTGGTGATCACTAGCCACAGAAGATCGGACCTTGACTTTTTTCGGCTACCATGGTTTAGTGTACGTCACACTCCATTACTAATTTGTTGACTCTCAGCCATACAGATTATTTTTATTTAGCTAGGTTTCACAGTTTCTTACCACTTGCTCAGGGAATAATTAATGAAATAAGGAAGGTCTTAAATATATTCAGAGGCCATGAACTCCTCTTCTTCCATTTTATCACTGGGAGTACATATAAGATACCACATGGTTCTAGGAAGTCTGAACGGAGACGGTAAAGTATCTACATTGTGGGACAGTCTCCATGAATTGGTCAAACTCTATCAATTGCACCTTAGCCTCTGGGCATTGAAGCAAGCCTTTGCTATAGATAAGGATGAGCCCACCTCCTTCAAGAAAAATAAGATAGTTTCAACAAGTAGTCTAGTGTATCAAATTTATAGTGTACCCAAATTGAAATCATGGCCAATAAGATTGAAAAGAAGGTATGTTATGGTTACTGAAGTCTTAACAGCTTGGTAAGGAGAATCAACTTATTTGGGAGGCAACGAGAAGTCAGCGGACAATTAGGTGAATGGCTTGGTTGTTGTTTGGTTTTAGTAACTATCATCTCCAATCTCACAGGATGGACTGGAGGGATGAGAGCCTGAGAGTGGGAACAGTAGTATTAAGAGTGAGCGCACACGCGAGAGAGAGAGAGAGAGAGAAAGAGACAGAGAGAGAGAGAGACAGAGAGACAGAAAGAGAGACAGAAAGAGAGACAGCAGAAGGCACTATGAGTGGGTGTGAAAAAAGAATCATGTGGGAGATGGACCCTACCGGCCTCAATGAGTGCTGGGATGGAAAGTGTACAGGTCACAGATGACTGGTTTTAATTCATGGACAGGAGAAGAGAGCTGAGTAAGAGGACACAGGAATGTGTGAGGCTATATTCTGGGCAGGTTGAGTTTGAGCAGCCTGTGGAGTATCCTCCCGGAAGTTCAGTTTTGTCTCTGAGGAGAAAAGGCTCACCTCAAAGTCTAGATTACAGAATGGCCGAGATGGAGGTAATACTTAGGACCTGGGAGAGGACAAAAAACCTGGAGTGTAGGGAAGAAGAAAGCCGAGGCTAGAACCTGGTTGGAAGAGACTACAGTGGAGAGTGAGAATATGGAGAAAAAAGAGGATACCTGAAACTCATAGTGACATCAACACCAGGAAGGAGAGAATTTCAAAACTTGCAAATGATGTGAGTTACTTCCAGAAGAACACGGTGAAACTGCACAGGTTGTGTGAACTAGGGGCTTGGTTTACTTCTGTTAGGTCAGATTAAAAGTGAGTGAGGATTCTGCACAGCAAAGGAAACGGTCAACAAAACGAAATGGAAAAAATATTTGCAAATCGTCCGATAAGGGACTAATATTCAAAATATACAAAGAACTCCTACAACTCAATAGCAGTAAAACAAGCCCATTAAAAACAGGGCGGAGAATGGGAATAGACGTTTTCCCAAAGACGACACAAAGATGACCAAAAAATATATGGAAAGGTGCTTAAACTCACTCATCATCAGAGAAATGCAAACAAAAACCACAATGCAGTATTGCTTCACACCTGTTAGAGTGGCTATCATCAAAAAGGTAAGAAATACGTCGTTGGCAAGGAGGTGGAGAAAATGGAACCCTCACACCCTGCTAGTGGGAATGTAAGTTGGTGCAGCCATTATGGAACATACTATGGGGGTTCCTCAAAAAATTAAAAATAGGACTACCAAAGGATCCAGCAGTTCCATTACTGGATATTTATCTGAAGAAAACAAAAACACCAACTTGAAAAGATATATGCATCCCAAGTTCACTGCAGCATTATTTATTAACCAACATAAGGAAAAATACACATACACAATGGCATATTATTCAACCATAAAAAAGTAAGAAAATCTTGCCATTTGTGACAACATGGATGGACCTTGAGGACATTATGCTAAGTGAAGTCAGTCAGACAAAGACAAATGCCATACGATTTCACTTCTATGTGGAATCTGAAAACAGAACAAAAGTTAGCTCACAGAGAGAACAGACTGGTGGTTGCCACAGGCTGGGAGTAGGGGGTGAGGCATATGGGTAAAGGGGGTCAAAAGGTACAAATTTCCGCTTATGAGATAAATAGGCACGGTGATTAGAGTTAATTATACCATACAGTGTATTTGAAAGTTACTGACAGCAGATCTTAGAAGTTCTCACTACAAGAAAAACAACCCCACAAAACTATGTACGGTGACAAACATTAACTAGATTTACTGTCATGATGGTTTTGCAAGACGGACAAATATCAAATCATTACATTATACACCTGAAACCAACATCATGTTTTATGCCAATTATAACTCACTGAGAAAAAAAGAAGTAACTGAGGAGAGGGGACAATATCTAGAGGCATAATCTGTGTGGCTTTTTGGAGACCTGTGCAGGTGAAGGAAAGGAGAAGAAAATAGGAGCCCAAGAGGGCACCCTGGGACTCAGGCTTTCAACAGCTAATTAGCAGAATAAGAGAAATAATGCAAGGTCTGCACAAAGTGGAGTGCTTTTGTTGTATCCAATGCACAGTTTAAATACCTGGCCAGACAGGTCAAGGTTAGGTAGGGAGCCCAAGATTCAGTAGGGAGGACATTAAAGCCAGAATGGGAATGATAGCAACCACGAGAAATGAGAGAGAAACCACTCTGGGATTGGGCAAGGAGGAGAAGATGTATGTGGTTTTTGTTTTGTTTTCTTTTGGTGTATATGTTGTTTTGAGCGTAGTACAAACATCACGAGTGATAGATTTTACATGGAATTTTTCAGAAAGTGAATTAGGTGCCAAGGCACCAGACACCCTCCCACTTGGCCACAGTCATCAGGACCTGCTTAGTGATAGGTGCCCCCTTTGGATGCCACAGGGGTTCTTCTGTGCCCTGGTCATCACCACTCCCTGTCGTCCATCCCAACTCACCTAGTTTATATTATCTCCCTGGTCTCCTGAAGCACCGGAATTTGCTGTCCCTGGGCCAGAGGTACCAATTACTCAGTGCGGAGGCAAAACTAGAAAGCTATGAATATGTAACGATTATGATTAGAGGCAATTTCAGAGCCAGATCTCAAAGCCTATCCTTTTCTTCTATAATCCACAGATTTTGAATGTAACCCGAATATTATATTTCTACTAAAATAGAAATACACACGTACAATAAAAATACAGATCCACATTCCCTTATTCACAATTTTGAAATTCAAAGTTTTGTTCACTTTTTTAAATTAACTCAACATTGCCAAGACTTAACCTGATACCGGATCTTTTTTGTTTTTTTTTAAGTTTATTTATTTATTTTGAGAGAGAGCGAGGAGGGGGAAGGACAGAGAGAGGCAGAGAGAATCCCAAACAGGCTCCATGCTGTCAGCACAGAGCCCAATGCAGGGCTCAAATTCATGACCTGAGCCGAAACCAAGAGTCGGATGCTTAATGGACTGAGCCACCCAGGTGTCCCACTAACATGGGATCTTTATAGAGTTAACTTACCCCACTAATATCAACATTCACACATTTCATTGCAGAAAAAGTGATGTTATCATTACAGGGTACAAAATGTTTGGTCTATGCTTCCCAATACTTGGCTAAAATCCCCCAAATTCTATATTCTGGCACCAAGGGTTTCAGGTCAGGGATCAGGACCCTTACACAATGGCTTTCATGCATCTACGAACTAAGGAAAAACAAAACTGTACCCTGTTAGAGAAAAAAACAAAACAAAACACAAAACACCAAAGAATATCTAAAACAGTAAATTCAAAATAACATTCATGTAGACAATTAGCAAGAGCTGGAGGGGGGAGTTCGGTATTTTCAAATAGACAGGTAATGAGAGGAACAAAGCCTGCTTGACTTTTCACAACAAATCTTTGCCAGTGGAAAGAAGAGGACGCGAGTTTGTTAAGAGTCCTGTCCTGTCTCTTCCCTCCATCCCCAGACAAACCTCCACCTCCTGTTCTTCACACTGTGAGAAACAGACACGTTAACGCCACGGCGATTTTACAAAGGGAGGTGAGAAGGTGCGATTGTCCTCAAGCCTACTCACTAGAGTAGGATCGGTCATTACTCCGTTTTTGTTTCATAGACTCTCCGGCACGTGGCTTGCTAGCCGGAGAGACTGGCCAAGCCGATCTTCCTAAAAATGGAGGCTTTGCTCCCGAGACAAAAACCCATCGGTTTTTGTGTCAGCTCGAAGTCGGGCTCGGCGGGCTTCGGAGCCCACATTACCACGCGTGGGCTTTCTAGACTCCAACATGCCCCCCGGGGGAATTCTGCTGGACTATGACCAGTAGAGCCAGTTGCCTGATGGGCCATCTATTTTCTCTACTGGAGCGAGGGGGGAGGGAAATCATTAAGAAAAGGAGTGTGATGTTTCCACATCACTCCAGGTTCCCCGATGATCTCCTTTCAGCCAAGTGTAGCCACGCTGTTTGTAGGGATGCGAAGCGCTTCGGCAAACCATCCCGTGCGTGTTCCAGCGGCACGCGGTACCTCTCCCCGGAGTGTACGGGATTGAACGGGGCCTGAATACCTGCTTGCTGAGCAGAGAAAAGCGTGTACCTGGTTTTATGCCAACCCCAAGAGCTTACCCACTTGGTATCACAATAGCCCACGATCGCCAAGAAACGGTGATTTTTTTTTTTTTAAGCCTTTTCTATGAAACCACAGAACAGGCTGGCGATGTTGCTGTTTTCCACTGCACCTGAAGCTATGAAGCCCCTACAAAGCAATTTGGATGAGATATTTCCTCCCCTCTCTCCTTTTAATCTCTAAGGGATTGCCACTAAACCAGGGCCACTTTGGCAGAGGCGGCTCTGACTGAGCCCTTCTCAAACAGAGCATGGCACTAAAAAAAAAAAAAAAAAAAAAAAAAAAAAAAAAGCCTGCTGCATCAGTATCCCAGAATACTTTTTATTCCCCAGTGCCCATCTGTAAAAGGCAATGCTTGCTTTGTAAAAAACAAGGGGATAAATGTGCTGGCACCGACTTTCAGACTCCACGGCCAGGCCCTGTGGGGTTGGCCACTTTACTGAGATTGTCTCCATCCACACACATCCCCGCCCCCCCACCCAACACACATAATGACAGGGAAGCAAAGAATGGGCAAATGGTTAAACAAGGTTTGCATTTTGACCTTAGTTATTATATTCCTGAGACAGAACCAAGAGTGGAAAACACCTTTCCATTTCTGCACTTGCGGTTTTGTCCGATTTCTCTCTTTCTTATTATTTTTTAAATCTTTTCTTTCAGGCTATATTTAAATTCATTTCCTCTGAAAATGTAAAAGGGCCCGTCTGCATTGAATTCCTGGATAGCGTCTCACTGATGAAAAGTCCAATACGAATATAACATGCTCTTAGCACATTTCCTAGTTAATGTACCTCCGTGGGAATAATTCCCGTATGCTCACCTGCAAATCTGGCCATCTACTTTTAATTTTTTTCAGTCCTTATTCCATATAGCTGACTTCTGCCATAATTTATGTTATAGTGCCATCTTATGGTAGTTTAAGACCACCATTTGCAGAGGGAAAAAGGCAGGGCTGTTGCTTCAGTGTTTTCAAGAAAAATATGGATTGAAAAATCATCTTTAATTAATCACACGAGATAAATGTGTCAAAAATGATGGCCCGTAAATAAGAAATCTGTTTCCGTGGGGTCTGCTGAGGGCCAAATGCTACAGAGAATATGTGAGCGGCCACACACACCTTAACGACAACGGATCAATTTTTTTTTTTTTTAAGGCATTTATGTTCTCATTCGGGGACTATTACTGCATAATCCGACATTTAAGCAGTAGCATTCTTCCTGAATGCCATGACGTATTTGGGAAGAGTATCAGAGGGAGAGCCTGGTCGAAGGAAGTGATTTGTGGCCCAGAATTTTCAGCTCTGCGTTCTCAGGATGCATCACGTCTCCCCTCCTCATCTCCAGAAAAACCCACAAAACTCTCCTGGGCCCATATCAGCATGACACAAGGAAACTCAACCCCACTTTTAAGCCTGATCATTTGCAAATGTATTTCAGTCCCAGGTTTAATTCGAGAAGATTCCTTGGAGGAGCCTCATTCCGGAAGTCTGCCTGCCAATTTCTGGAGACTCTAAGGCTTGTTTCCTCTCCCTTCTCCAGGTTTCTTTCCACCCACAAAGTTAACGTACATGGTGAATGGGCCTGAATTTAATTCCTTAATCAGAACCTGCCAGTCCGCGGCTGCACTGCCAGTCACTCTCGGAAAGGCACAAGGAAAAACACGATTTCCATTCTAAGTTTGTTGGGGGGTTATGGATCAACGCGTTCACGAGATGGGGATCCTGGGGGATCTGGGGTGGCTGCGAGGGTTTTACTCGGGTAAATGCCCTAGTGACAGAACAATCTAATAGCTACCAGAGTGATCTACTTCTAACTCCCACGTTCAAGAATTCTTTTGTTCGATTTCCATCTCCTTTCCAGACTGCCCCATTATTTCCTCATCACTCCTATAGGATCCAGACGAAGGTGCAAAGCAGGGAGGGCACCCTGCCGTTTTCCATCTATGGAGAACCCCTGTGCTCTTCACGAAGAAGACACAGAACACACAGTGATTCACCACGAAAGAAGAAAGATTAAAATGCATTTAACCAGGTGCAAAACAAGAACGTTGGAACAAAGGCCATTTTTTTTTTTTTTTACGAAGGCATGTGAATGTCAAACATTTCCCCGGTTCTTCCTGCCCTGTCACAATGGAACTGCTCCCCTTTAAACGGCACCATTGTCAGTAATTGTAAGGATCACAATTTCAAATGAAACATTCCTAAGAAGTCATTGCGGGTTTCGTGTACTTGGTTTCTGCTTCCCTTATTTTGTCATCTACCCCCCATTCCTCTGCGACCGCCCCCAGCCTGTTTTGCTTATGAACTTACCTTTGCTGACCCTTCTCCCCTCTCCTCTTGGGGGCTGTTCCTGCTTCACTCCCTGCACTTGAAATGTTCTCTCTTCAACTGTCATCCTCAGATCAGCAGGGACACGCCTGGTGCCCACATTTTCCCCATCTTTTGTTAAGTGTGTGTTTGTGTGTCTGTTATTGTTTTCTCCCCCCCCCCCCCCCCCCCCCCTTTAATCAAAAGTACATGATCAGAGACTCCAACATGCTCAGCTGAGATTCTGAACGGACTGTACCCATTAGGAATTCTTAAAGTGCAGACCGACTCTACAAAATATGACTCCTTACAGATGCAAAAGCGACATTCTGACTTGCCTCACCCCCACCCCACCTCCCAACACGTATGGTTTTTCATTGCTGTTCCAATTTAAATTTCTCAGTTTACCAGTCAAAGAGATGATTTTTCTAATATCCATCCTGCAAACTCCATCTGGGATTCCCCCAAACAAGCTGTGTTCTTCTGACTCTCACAGACATCAATTATAATAAGTCTGTAATAGGAGCAGGGGCGAGGTCAGGCCTTCTTGATCCTGAACCATGGAGAGTCTTAATGCCTGCAAACATGCAGGGTAAGTGAACAGGGAGGAGGAAATAAATGCCTTCCTGCAAGTGTTTTCCCCCCCATCCAGCCTGCTGATCCTGTGCAAGTTACCTCGGAGAAGCCCAAGCTATAGTCCCCCAAAACCGGAAGTGAGGAGCATCTAGCATGATCACAATTATCCTACGATGTTCATGTGTCGCAAGATATCGCTACCCTTCCAAGCTTTCGGCCTAATGTCTCGTGTGAACAGAGAACCAGATGGGAGTTTTGGGGGCTAAAATGGATACACCAATTATTTATAGATTCGGACTAAAAATCACGTGAACTGCCTTCTGTGGAGTTCCATTTTCCGAGAACAGACTTGAAATAGACATAGTTGTGGAAAGTCTCAGAAACATTTAGAATAATCCTAAACATGATATTGCAAGTAGGGAATGGTGGAGTTAAGCCTAAAGAATTTTAGAAGCCCCTTCGTCAAGAAGGACATTGTTTTAGAACTAGATTCGGTAAATCTCTAGATTGAGACCGGGCGGTTCAACTTTATCGCCTATTGGTTTTAGCAGTACTGCCCCCAACCGTTTCTCCCAGTTGAGAAAAACCTCTAAAACTAGACACGACCACTTGTGTAGCTAGGTGCCCCCAGCTTTGGAGGTCAAGGAGATGGTTCCTGGTACCTTACACCTGATGGGCACTCAATCAACACTTACTGGAAGGATAAAAGAGTAAAAAGAATTTCTTTGGTTAGTACTAAATATATGATGGTATGTAATTTCACGAAGTTTCCTTAAGTTCTCCATTTCTTTATGTTAACTGTGGCACATGTAAGGTGTTTTTTTTTTGTTTTTTGTTTTTTTTTTTTTTTTTTTTTTTTTTTTTTCTTGTTTGGGAGAGCAGAGGAGCATGGAAAGGACAACATTTCTTGAAAGGATTCCTTTGTGCTAGGTACTGTCCTAAATACATTACTGTATCACGTTATTTCTACCTCATGATAACCTCTAGTCTTTCACATCTTACAACAGAATAAAAACTTGCCTGAGCTTAACCAGCTTGTCCAGGGTCAGCTGGCCAACCAGCTTCAGAACCCAGGCACCACCTGCTCCCAAACGAGCCTGTTCTGCTGTGATTCAAAATTGAGAAATGCTGCCTTTTAATTTTATTCATAAATCTAAAACTCAAAATGGAGACATTTCTGGAGAATGGCTAAGGCCATTCAAATTTTTTAGGGATGCTTACATTTTCACAGCCAAAGAACCATTTAGGGAATCAGCAAGCGTTTTAGGGGTTTTTTTTGTTTGTTTGTTTTTTGTTTTTTTTTTTAATTTCTTTAATAACAGAGGCTCTTGGAAGACACGAACAAGGGTCACACGCCTAGCTCCAAATTACTCTCTAGGCTCTCCTATTCGTAGACTCCTTTGGTGTACAAACTACCAAAAAAGCATAAAATAAAAGGAAAATTTAGAAACGAACTTGTATCTGGTGACATCAATCCTTGAGTTATGGTGTGAATTCTCACAGAAGCTATTTGGACTGATTTAATTTTTACTGATATCCCTCTGAACATACATAATATCATTCAACATTTCAGAAATTAACAACTTTAATTACCATTTACTTTCTACTTGAAAAAAGTCATCCTAAGAAAGTGGAGATTCTGGTGCGCTATCAGACTTGCTCAGAATCAAAGCAAACTTCCCCGTCTTCCTGGTTAACTCTAACTCCCAGGGAAAAAAAGTCCTCTGATGTTTTCTCAGGTGAAAAGGAAGCGGTATTCCAGGTCACCCGCCCCCACCTCCCTTGCTTGTGTTAACTGGGCCATGAGCAAGAATCTTGAGAAATGATACAACTCTGTGCCCTCTGCTCCATGTGGCTTCAATAATGTCAGCCGGAGGGGCGCCTGGGTGGCTCAGTCGGTTAAGCGTCTGACTTCAGCTCAGGTCAGATCTCGTGGCTCATGAGTTAGAGCCCTGCGTCAGGCTCTGTGCTGACAGCTTAGGGCTTGGAGCCTGCTTCAGATTCTGTCTCCTTCTCTCTGCTCCTCCCCCACTCACCCTCTGCCTCTCTCTCAAAAATAAATAAACATTAAAATAATAATAATAATAATAATAATAATCAAGCATGCATTGAGTTATCAATATTCAATTTGTATGGGGGACATTTCCAAGTGAATCACTTAAAATTAAAGAGGCCCCTGTTCTTACCATGCCTGGAAAACTGCAAATGTGGAAACAGGTTTTGCCCCTTAGTTTTAAATCCCCTTGTTCCACAATTAATTTTCCCACTGTCATGGCATGGACTGTCATGGGATCATATGATTGTGTGTGTGTGTGTGCGTGTGTGAGTGTGTGTGTGTGTGTGTTTTCTCTGCGTGTTCTTTGTACTTCAGCTGAACACCACCTTAGATCATCCTCGACAAGGGAGTAAAGGTTATCATTAGCATGTTGAATAATGGATGGCGTCCATTGTATTTTCTTGTTTAGGAAAATAAATCATCCTGAAAACGTTTATTATGTTCTATGTAAAATGGAAGCACATCAGCACTTGTTATGTTTTCCTTCTCCTGAGTGGGTTTGGCAGGGCGCCTTAGGCTGGAAAGAACAGCCAGGGGTTGCCAAGCAAGGGCTGGCTTGATTCCGTGCCATTCCTCTAGGGGATGTAAACATCCTGCCCTGGAACCCTTCACCAACCTGTAGCTAGAAAACTCCCGTGTGCAGAGGTGCAGCCGGGAGAGCTGGAAACCATGAGTCACAGTGGCAAGCAGGCCCTGCTGGGTGAGGAGGAGGTCAGAGGTGTAAGCTTCATCCACCCTCCCCTAGTCCCCAGTAGGAAGACAGCCCTGCATGTACTGGGGACACATACAGGAGTTAAGTGTGGACAAATGACAAAGAAGATCAAGATTTCCCTTCACGTGCCATCAACTCATGTCCTACTGAGTGGGGGCTGCTCAAGGGGTAAGACCACAGGCATGTGAGAAAGACACCCCTGAGCTGCCCCTCACCGTGTGTGCAGTTTGAGGCAGCCTGCTTCATCCAATTCTCTGTATTCTTATGGGCCTGGTGGGGACAGACCGGTTACAGGGATTGAAATCCCTTCATACAGACGGCCAGGTGCTGTTACCTTGAGGCCCCACAGCACATACCCTCCCAGTATCCTGGATGAACCAGAGCCCCCACCCTGCCCGGGAACCATCCTGCCCACTATGGGCCACTTTGCAGTCCTGAACTAAAGGGAGATGCGGGTACAGAAGAGCCTCTAGGGCCCGGCCACCAGCGAGGAACGGTTTGCACTCACCCACTGGTACCCACGTCATATCTAGGGACAGGGGTGCATTCTACAGAGCCTATCACATGATAAGCCCCAAACAGATGATAGTTATGCCCATTATACAGATGGGGAAAACGAGGTTAAACGAGGCTAAATACCCATGCTAAGGAACCAGGATATGAATCCAGGATCGTATTGTATCATATCATAGATTCTCAACTCTGTCAACCCTGAGGCACCAATGGGAGAATCCTAACAGCTTATTTTTTATTTTTTATTAAAAATTTTTTTTTAAATGTTTATTTGTTTTTGACACACAGAGAGAAAGAGCATGAACAGGGGAAGAGCAGAGAGATAGGGAGACACAGAACCCGAAGCAGGCTCCAGGCTCCAAGCTGTCAGCACAGAGCCCGACGCTCAGCGCAAACCCTCCAACTGCTAGATCATGACCTGAGCCGAAGTCGGACGCTCAACCGACTGAGCCACCTATCAGCTTATTTAAAGATAGCATCAAAGCATGTCCCTCCTAAAGAGACCACTGCATCAGCTAGATTTATTTTATTTTATAATTTTTAAAATGTTTATTCTTCTGAGAGAGAGAGACAGCATGAGCGGGGGAGGGGCAGAGAGAGAGGGAGACACAGAATCGGAAGCAGGCTCCAGGCTCTGAGCCGTCAGCACAGACAGAGACGGATACGGGGCTCGAACTCACAGACTGCGAGACCATGACTTGAGCGGAAGTCTGACGCTTAACTGACTGAGCCACCCAGGCACCCCAACATCAGCTAGATTTTAGATGCCCAGCCTCATCTTGAATGTCACCCCTGAGGATTTGTTAAAAGGCAAGAGTACACTCAGTCATGAGGACAACGTTTTAGTTATGTTATCAGACTTATTACAGGGCAACTGCTTTTCTCAAGACTGGAAAAAAGTGGTCTCAGCTACAGAACGGAGCTGGACAGGTACACAGCTAGTCTTCTCCACCACAAGTAGACAAGATGTTCTCCTTATGTTTGGGTACTCTGAATAAGTACCGAGTTGTACCTTTGTGGTTCTCTGTATTCTCGGAGGGTACGAGGAGGATACGTACACAAAGCTTCTACACGTGATTTCATATAGTCAATAAAATTATTACTTTAAAAGCTTTCATCAAAGTAGAACATGGTCAAGATGGATTAAAAACAAAAATGGCTCCGCGAGTGGACACGTGATCCTCATACAGTGGTTACAACATGGATCCTGTATTTGCTCTCTTCTAATTCTTTAATCTATTTCTCTATCAGCTGTTAGCACTTGAGTATGAAATAGTCACCTGGGGACGAGAGAGTGCTTCTATGGGAAGGTGGTCAAGTTTTGTTAAGAGCGAAGGAAAGAAATAGGAACCATTTTAGGGGGAGGCCGGAGTGGGGATGATTCCAGAAAAGTAAGCTAAGATTTTCCTATTCAACATGTGGTTCATGGGCCAACATCAGCATCCCCTGGGAGCCCGTCCGAAATCAGAGTCTGAGACCCACCCTGTCTGACGGATCACACTCTATATTTTAATGGGATACCCAGACGATTCGTATGCACAACGCCGTTGGAGGGGCTCTGCTGCTGGGGGGCCCAGCCTGTGCTCACACGTGGTGGATGAGAGCCGGTGGGGGTTGGTGCCGAGCAGAAAATGAAGTTGGAAGAGATGGGAAGGTGCCCGAGCGAGCGCTCGCCTAAGAGGTTAGCCTGTCTGAATCGGCTGGAGGGGGAAAAAAAACTCTGTTCTCAGATGATGAGCAGGCTGTGGCTGCAGTTGCACACAGCGTGATGGCCATCTGTGTATAAAAAGAAAAGCAACACTGTGCAGGAGTGCAGGATTGCCACAGAGGCTAAGCACGGCCAGGTGTTTAAGCAGGAAAGCCAGTCTTAAAGATCAAAGGCAAGTCGATTGTAAAAGAGAACATCTTGCCCACCAAACCCAGGCCCTCCGAATGGAGAGAGGGCGACGTCTGAATAGACCAGATGTTAGCAGACGAGGGATCCTGAGAGCCTAGAATAAACTCGCTTAAATAGCTCTGTGGCATGAAAACCTCATTATCTGCCAGGCCCACCGCTAAATACAAACACAGGTTCCATAGCAGATGTGAGAGCGGTCCTTCGAGGCACCCGGCTGAAGCAGTAGGAATTTTCTGTCCCTGTGGTAAATGGGCAGCAATTAATTATGGGACAGACGCTGAAGCCTGAAGACTAAGTTCTGCACTGTGGATGACAAGGGAGTGGAGTTTTTGGAAAGAGCTGTGTGAGCACTCTGCGGTCACCAGCCCAGGGTCATGACAGGTGCTGTCTCCCGCAGGCCCCAGATGGGCGGCCAAGTTATTTTGGGACCGCAGGACGGGTGGCTCTGGCTCGGAAGCTCCCACCCTCTTGTGCCTATACTTCAGTCCCAGCACTGCCACACTGTCATCCCGCCAGCGAGCCGGCGGGACCGTGGGGGACGGGCAGGGACACGGGCATTTCATCAACTTGTGAGTTTCCCACAAGTACAAGCTGGTCTCCCCTTAATTGCCCCCAGAGAGATTTTCATAAATACATTTAAATATAGTAATTATTATTGTTATTTTACTTTGTTCTTCTAGATGGCACCTTTCCTTCAAACAGCTCAAAGAACTATTCTGAAATTATCCAATTAATCTTTGCAAAATTCCTGTGAAGACGGTGGGTGGCAGTTTCTCTGCATTTCTCGAGGAGAGAGGAGAAGCAGAGAGAGGTTCAAGGGCCTGGAGGAATACGGGGATGGCGCAGAAATGGAAACAGGGCTCCCAATCCCATTCTCCGAGACAGTCCTCCCCTGCCGAATTCAGTGTCCTCTGAAGCGCCCAACTGCCTAGGCCAGGGCCCTCCAAGACTTTGGCCTCTCCGGGCCTCAGTTTCCCCATCTGTCAAATGCCTCAGAGCGATACGTCAGTGAGATATGGCGTAGTGAGCCTTCATTACACCCTCCTTCATGGAGTAGCACAGCCTCTGGAATCCAACACCCAGGGAGCTTGTTGGCAGTGGTATTCACAAGGCAGTTCTGTGTATGGCCTTGTAAATGGCATATTTAGGCACCGAATGAACTGAGAGGGTCCAAGACTGGGCTTGGGAGGCAGACGGCTTGGTTCATATCTTGGCTCCAACACTTGCTAAATCCTCGGACTTTGGGCAGGTCACTTAACCACACTGAATGGAGTGGCGATTCAATTAAGATGATGCCCTCGAGGGTCCAGCATAAGCAAGAGCTCAGTGAGTATGCAGAGGCGGTTTTAGAGGACGAGTCTGCTGTCAGACTGTGCATTTGACTCCTGGCCCCCCACTTTCCAGTTCAGTGACCTCGGCCAAGTCACTTCATCCCACCTGGAGAAGGTAGGTTCTCGCGAGAATTAAGTAAATTCATACTCATAATTTATAACAGAACCGGGCATAGAATCCGTACTTGATAAATGTTATTTTAATTGTGTTACGATTATGGCTTCATTTCGGGCTTCTATTTTGTCTGTAGAACCATGAACACTGGCCTCCACGCGTGTGGAAGGAGATTAGTCTATAATGTGAGGGTGACGTGGAAGGAAATTCGTTCAGTGTCAGGCCACTGTCCTCCAGTCAGCTGGAAGAAGCGTCCCTAAGCTGGGAAGCACTCCCTCTGGAATCGGATGGGCCTTGGGTCTGCCACTCACTGGCTAAACGATGCTGAGTAATTCTGCCATTTTTGCTCAGTCAACTCATCTGGAGAATAATGGTAAGAGCTGAACAACAAGCGGAACAGGCGACTTGAGCTAAGGTACACACATGTGCTCGGTACATTCGTAAATACTACATCTATTTAAGGGGTTATTTATTCAGAAACACACACTTTAAAAAACACATTAGCATCTGGGGTGCCTGGGTGGTTCCATCAGTCAAGCGTCCGACTTTGGCTCAGGTCATGATCTTGCCACTCCCAGGTTCGAGCCATGCTTCAGGTTCTGTGCTGATAGCTCAGAACCCGGAGCCTGTTTTGGCTTCTGTGTCTCCCTCTCTCTCTCTGACTCTCCCCTGCTAGCACTCAGTCTCTCTCTCTCTCTCTCTCTCTCAAAAATAAATGAACATTTTTTAAAAATTAAAAAAAAAACACATTAACATCTGAATCTTCATTTGGACAAGGGCAAATGAAACCATTTTTTTCTGTATGTACATCTGTTTTCCATTCCTTCGGGGGGGGGAGGGGGGAATAAAAAAAAATCAATGAAAAAGTTCTTGTCGCAGGTAGGACAAAAATAAAGATGGCTTCATTTCCGGTGGTGCCAGCACCCTGAATACGTCGCCCGCTGCTATAAAAGCAAACACACCATCCTTCCACCCACCCGGGAGACACAAAGTAACTGCATTTCTCTTTGCCGAGTTCCTGTGGGTACTTCAAAGCCTGGAGACTTTGCAGATGTCTTGGTGGTGATTTCCCTTTAGCAAACACATGGGAAATACTTCAGTAAGAGACAGACTGGCTCCACAAAAGAAAATTGGGGGTCAGAAAGAGAGGGAAGACGGCTTGCAGGCTGAGCCTGATGAACACAGTTGCTGGATGTTCCTTACTCAGACGGATGGCACGCACTTGCACCTGGGCTCTATTCCTTCAGTTTCACCTTAACACTTAGGGCAAGGAGGCATTTCTTAGGTACTAATCCATGAAACATCAAAACCGAACTTGACTAGAAGGAATTCTAGCAAATGCCTCACTAGTGCCAATACCCTCCCCGCACCCCCCACCCCGAATGGAAGGTGGGAACAGGAGTCCCTCCTACTTTGGAGGGGCAGGGGCAACAGGCAGAGGATGGGTCTAATGGCTCCTTGTGTGATTTCCAAGTTTGTGTTTCGTTTGCATTTTTGAGTCTCCCAAAGCAAGTTTCCCTTACCATGCAGTCAGGGGCATTTTGACTTAGAGGAGCTCTAAAGCTCTAAGCCACAAAGTACATCTTTACATAGAGCAAAGTTCTTTGGGGGATTAAAATAGGCGTTTTGATTCGAGAAGCAGTTCATTCTTTAAAAGTAAGAATTAGTTACAAACCTATTATGTTGTCTACGATCTAGATAAGGAGTGTGAAGAGTCTGCACAGCCAGGGGCACCTGGTTCAGTCGGTTAAGCGTCTGACTTCAGCTCAGGTCATGATCTCACAGTCCGTGCATTCGAGCCCCGTGTCAGGCTCTGTGGGGACAGCTCAGAGCCTGGAGCCTGCTTCAAATTCTGTATCTCCCTCTCTCTCTCTGCCCCTCCCCCCCCTTTCTCTCTCTCTCAAAAGGAAATAAACATTAAAGTGACTGCTCCCACACTATCCAGTAGGGCCTGGATGGTTTTCCAGTCAGGGGGATGGTCCTGGGCTGTGTGTGCCCAGTGCACTCGGTAGGATGCTCTGCAAGGCAGTGGCCCAGATTTGGAAGCGATGACTCAAACCACATGGTCAAAGTGAAGCGCCCTCATCCACTGGGTCACCAGACACACATGGCCAACCAGGCCCTCACCCAGGAGACACCCTGCCCGCCCACCATTCCTCCCTGGTTGATTTATACACCAAAGAGCCTTTGCATGCTTGCTATCAGCCAGGCGTGTCACATGAAGTGTCAATCATGGTGTCTGTCCTCACCAGCTCTAGTGGGAAGGACAGACAGGCTGTCACAACCCAGTGTGTTACTGCCACACTCGGGCAGGTTCAGGTCCCAAGAGAGAACAGAGGAGGGCACTCTCAGGTGGGGAGAGGCAAGGACAGGTGGACTGCAATGGCACCCTGGGGAGGTCACTCACCTCCAGGGAGGAGCAGGGAGGAGGGATAACAGCAGTGAATGGAGGAAAGACTGGAGACTTAGACCCGAACAGTCTAGTCAAGGCATCGGGGCATCATCCACTGGGGGAACCACAGTATGACCATTGGCTTGTGAGCGTTTTCCAAGGCAACACGTATAGAACCTGACTACATACAAAGCTTAGGACACTACACAAAATGACAACAGTGCCAACATCACCTCCAGTCTCCGGCTGAAAAAACCATACAACGGCAGTGATGTACTTCACTTAGGTCATCCAGCTACTGGGACGTGACGCCATAGTGGAGGTTCCTGAGTTTGTCAGTCCGTGTCAACGTCCCCCTTTTCTGGGGCCCATCTCCATGGTTTCACTCAAACTGCAGCGATGGGTAGATGACTTAGGCCTGGCCTGGCAGGGCACTCGCATCCCCGGGCCACCATCACTGGCTCAGGAATAAGAATGAGAGCCAGTTAGACCCAGTGGTGTACAATGTTGGGACTTCCTGGGAATTCTGAGAGGTGGAGGAAGAGAGAGGCCCAGACTTCCTCCGAAAACTGGGCGGATGCAGGTTGAGAGCTGGGGAATGAAGACAGCACAGAGAGAACCATGAGATTAGGTCTGCTGGATCACACTCCGCTTGAAGCCACCATACTCCACGACTCTTCGGTCAGGTGAGTCACCACATTCTCACTTGGTTTTTCTGTCACGTGCAATGAAATAGCCCTAAGGCAAGAGCACCTGTGGGGCCCGTCTTACTGGACCCCTAATGTTATATGCTGCTGACATTGCTTTGGTATTTTTCTAATCTCCTAAGACACGTAAACAAAATTATCTCACTGACACCCTGGATCATGGAATAAACTGAGCTATGAAAATAAAGGCGGAGTAGAGTCCGGGGAAGCATTATTCAAACAACCGTAAAATTATTGTCGCACACGAAAAGGAAACTGGACGTAGAGTTAGGGAAACTGAGATTTTGCACCACAGCTCACCAGTTCTGTGACCTTGGGCGAGGAACCTTTGCCCTCTGAGCATCAAAGCCCTGAAATAAGGGAGCATCACCAGATGGGGGCCCAACTCAGGTTGGTGACTGCTTCTTAGGCTGCTTTTGAACCCTCAACAGATGACTCACGCAGATTTAGGGTGTCCATTCATATCCAAACATAGATGGAGGTTTATCTTAAAGTTCACACCTGTTTGCTTCTGGCGGGTGCAGCTGAGAAAGACTCAGCATTGGGCCGTGTGTTCGGGAAAGTGGATTATGTAACTGACCCACCCCAGAGAATCTCACTTGTCCTGGGTCTTGGAAATCTCAAACGTCAGCCCTGGGAGAGGGTTTCCAGTCTTGCTGGAGTCTTGCACTCAAGACACGGGAATCTCACGACCTGGCCAACTGAAAGAGAGGACTCTCCCACTTTGCTCTGGGCCGTCATGGAGCCTCAGTCTAGCAAACCCTTAATGACGAGTCCCCAAGGTGCAGCTGGTCTCATTGTTTGATGACCCCAGCCAGTGACCTGGAAGGTGGCCCACAGGGTTCAGTAAACACCACACTGGCTGCTTATAAAGGCTGACACTGGCAGGTGGCACATAGGTAGTGCAGTGGGTAGTGATGTCCAAAGAATCTGATGGGCCAGGTGCTTTATTTATCTACTCTGCCAAAAATAAACCTTAGAATTTTTACAACTTTGAAAGACATAGACACTTTTCACTTTTCTTCATACAATGAAGACAGCATCTACGAGAATTGGAGGTAAGAAGCCTGTCACTATAACAGACTTCTATTAGCTCTCCCTTTTAAAACCTCTATTACGTCACAGATAAACACACTTTGTTCTCCAACAATTCAATCTACGAACTAATTACGTGTTTTTGTCTGCACCACGTGAGATGTCCATTCTGTGTTGTAAAAAGGAAACATACAACTGGATGTGTGAACCTGTATGGAGATTGGTTAGAACAACGTAAGGTATCAGCAGCAGTCACTGACCCCTCTTGCAAGGCAGAAATTATCTCCTCTGCCAGCTAACACCAGGGAACACGCTCCCTTTAAGTCCTAACAAAACTCTGACCTCTCCTATCTTAGGTCTTACTTGAGTGACATCCTAGGACTACCCTCTCAGAGAGTTCCACGTGAACCAAGAGCCATAACAGACATTTTTAGCGGAACAAAAAAGACCAAGGCAACTCCCATTTTTACGCTCCTGGAACTTGACACATACTCAAATGCTAGCAAAACGTCCAGTAGAAAAATATTAACAGTGCCCAACTCTGGTCACGGTGGCGACAATTCAGTTACATAAACACAAGAGGCCTAAACCATTCTTGAGAATGAGATATAACACCGACAAGAAAAATCATTAGATTTAAAACCACAAACCTTCACGGAAGTTTCTCCAGGACCAACAATCTGTGTATCTCGGTGTGAAAATAATACAAATGTGTTGATCGAGGTGAGTGCTACGTAGTTACCTAGCGGGGCATGTCCGAACTCTAGAAAGTCAGTGGGAGCTCTGGTGAGCTCAGACCTCAGCTCCTGGTGCGGAGTTGCATCCTGGCTATGTTTCCTTTAAAGAATCTCCCAACGTGGGAGGAGACAGGTGATGCCGATAAGTGACTTAAGTAGCGCCCCCTGAGTAAGGCCAGGCTTCTTCACAAGGCTGACTCTTCCACAGTCTCTCCTTTTTCCTATTTAGTGTCTCCTCACTGGCTGGACATCTCTCGTGCGGCATCCCTCTCAGCCTTGCCCTGGCCCTGAGCAGCCCCACTTTCTCGTCTATCTTAAGGCCTCTACGAACACCGTGATTTCCCACTGGTATCATTTCAGTATAAAAGAAGTTTTCAGTGACAGTGGTGGGAGGGGGTTGGGGGGGAGGGAGATGATTTGGAGGGGATGGGCTGGCTATCAATGTTTGCATTTGTTAAAATAAGTATCACTTCTATCCTGAAAAAAGGAGTTTCATAGACACAAAACGCTTCTGCACTCTACTTTAGAATGTGTGTGTTTTTGTTTTTTTAAAGTAAGCGTCATGCCCCGTGAAGGGCTTGAACTCACAACTCTGAGATCAAGATCTGAACTGAGATCAAGAGTCAGACACTTAACTGATTGAGCCACCCAGGTGTCCCTAGAAAGTTATTTTTTTTTTGTTTGTTTATTTTTGAGAGAGAAAGAGAGAGAGAGAGAGAGTGAGCAGGGAGGGGCAGAGAGAGAAGGAGACACAGAATCCGAAGCAGGCCCCAGGCTCTGAGCTGTCAGCACAGAGTCCGACGCGGGACTCAGACCCACAAACCGCGAGATCATGACCCATGCTGAAGTTGGACACTTAACTGACTGAGCCACCCAGGTGCCCCCTCTTTTTTTAATGTATTCATTTTTGAGAGAGAGAGAGAGAATGTGATTTTAAAACAACCTGCTGTGTATCTAAGAAAAAAAACACACAACACAACTAGGCTTACCTTGACCAGAATACTATGATATTAGTATGACTACCCAGACCTACACATGGACAGAACCTAGCGGCTACAAAGGGCCTTAACACATATTCTCTCATTTCATCTTCCTACCCAGTGGCGGGAGCATTCACTCTGCCACCCAGATGAAGAAACTGAAGTTCAGAAAAGTCAGGCAGCCGCGTGCAAGGTCAGGAAAGCAGCGGGCTGGCATGGAGGGTGGTGGGAGCTAGGCTTCTCACGCAAATGGCGGTGCTCTTTGCAACCACCAAAACAGCTCCCCAGCCCCCCTAAAAGGCTTCTCTGATGGGCCTGTGGCAATGAGGCTCCTTATTCAACAAGCAGCAGAGCCTCCGTGTGAAAGACCCACGTGAGGTGGGTGTGTTAGGCCTGGGAGCTCCCGAGTTAGTGCCACACTCACAAATGAACACGTAGGCCAATGTGCCAAGTGCCACAGAGGGGCTAAGAGAACATGTGAGGGCCTCCAATGTTGCAAGAAGGAGGGCTCCTGTCTGGCTGGAAAGCTCAGGACTGGCTTCCTGGAGGAGGGGGCCTTGGCACAGGCTCAGAGACTGGGGAGGGGTGAGCAGGCAGGGACGGAGGCGGGAGGCTGGGGACACGAGGGGCGTGGCTGGCCGCAGCTTGGTGCACACACATGTCAGAGAGCAGTGGGGTCAGCACTGGAGACTGCGCAAGGCGGGGGTGGGGGTGTGTGGGGGCAGAACCATGGTATACTTTGCTCATGGCTGGAATCTCAACTACAGCTTTAAATTATTAAGGGTCCTGGAATGCCACAAACTTCTGAAAACTGCCTGTCAGGATCACACAGATACTTGGAGGAAAGATCTTCAAACCAAGTGTCAGAAATGAGAGATGAGCTTGTGTGACCCCACTTCACCGCGCACATGTTATCAACCCTTAGTCACCGGATGGTGGTGGTGCGGCTGCGTGGAAGGAGATCCTACAAATAAAATAGGAAATATGTGGATGTGTGTGTTTTGCCTCCATATTAAAGGGAAAAAAAAAAAAACCCTTTGGGTTCTTCTTTCCAAAATTGTGATATAAAGGTATGAACCTTTCATTTTTTGAAGTCTTTTTGGGAAAGGCGTAAAGCACGCCCAGGACAGTCAGGGGACCATATTTTGTGCAACAGCAATTCTTCTAAATATAGAACGCACAGCGATCACAAGAGGGATGCGAGCGGTGTCCTTGGATGCTCCGCAGAACAGGCGGATGACAAAGCTGCTAAGAAGGTTTACATCGAAATCCTGCGCTCCCCGATTTAGCAGAAGGCTTATTTCGCTCTCTCGCATGAGTGGGTTGCCGGAGCAGACCCACGGCAGTTGCATTTTGAATCCATTCTTTGCCTCGTCCCAGGCCTGCCTTAAAGGTACACACTTCCCACGGCGCCTCTGTGGCTCAGGTGGTGAAGCGTCCGACTTCAGTGCAGGTCATGATCTCACGCTTCGTGGGTTCGAGTCGCGCATAAGGCTCTGTGCTGACAGCTCGGAGCCTGGAACCTGCTTCGGATTTTGCGTCTCCCTCTCTCTCTGCCCCTCCCCCGCTCACGCTCTGTCTCTCCCTCTCAAAGATAAACAAACATTAAAAAAATCCAAAAAAAAAAAAAAAATTAAAAAAGGGTATCCAATTCCCCCAGAACCGGGAATTTGCTTTTTAACCAGGGACAAGTAAATTTCCTCACCCAAACTCCACCTATCCCTAACGGTTGCCAGATATCACAGGCTGATCCCTTTCTTTTTTTTTTTTTCTTCTTTTTTTTTTTTTAAACCTTACCTTCCCAACAGAAACATAAAAGGGAGATCTATAAACATTTCAGACTGCTAATATACAACCTCTTCTTATTCTCCTAAGCGGAAACTTTGCTCTTGGGAAAAAGGTGAGCATCTACTAAAAAGTAATTTTCTCTGTCAGGAAGGCTCGCCGGGCACTTGGTCGCAGCTGAAATGTGTTTTAATAAGGCCTTTCTCCTTTACAAGCCGGCTGCTTTCAGCCCCGTCCCACAGCCCGAGCGGGGAGGAAGATGGCTCTCAGACATCCTTTTGTTGCTGTAATCAGAGCCAGAAGGGCCGTATTGACTTTCAGGCCTTGGGGAGTTGTAGTTCTTTTGTATCCATCTCATCCAAGAAATCAAGTTTGATTAATTTGTCATCAAGGAAAATGTGTGATCCACTCAGAGCCAGGCCTTTGAAGTGGAAAGGCTGAACTCGGCCTGCAAAGACCCGGGCCGGCGGGCGCAACGGCAGCAAGTGCCCAACGGAACAAGTTCCTCTGTGCAGGGCTGCCTGCTCTCATTTAAAACACTCTAAAACAACAACAATAAAACCCTTTGCCGCACAAGTGTTCCGAGCTGGACTGCTCCCCGTCCAGAGTCTCCCCTTGTTGACTTCAATTCTGAAAATAGAGCTATCCAAAGCAAGGAAGGACCAGGCGACATTTAGCCGCGGCACAAAGCTTGGGGGTGGGAGACTCTGACCTCCCGCCAATCTTAAAAGACCACTTCGAGTGGGAGACTCGAGAGGGCTGAACTCAGTGTCAGCACGTGCTTCTGGAATGAATAATCGGAAGGGGTCTCCAACTGGGTCATGGGACAGATGCTCGTTTACGATGCTCTGGTCTTGTTAACCTGCACTTAGTGGAGTTGCCGAACTGCTGAAAATGCAGAAGGCAGTGGCCCCAAGATATTATTTAATCCAAGACTTAGTGTCATATTTCTTGTTCAGATGCTATATATGCTTTACAAGGAATTACAGGGCTTTTAAACATTACAGAGCAAGCAATCTTTAGACATTCCACAGTGTTAGAATCCCCATATTGAACATGTTGCTGCATAGGTCTTTTTATGGTGGTTACCCCTCAGGTATACACATAAAGACACAGTGACTTAACCAAGCGAAAGTCCAGGGTTTGCTTGGCTTTTAAAGCTGTTTGAAAAGCACCAACAAATTATAAACAGTCTTTGTGGTTACTAAAGTTGGTGTCAAAACAATTATTAGAGAATTTTACAACAATAACGAGATTGGTAAAAACATGCAGCTTCAGAAATCTGAGGATATTTTAACTTAAGCACAAAAACCAACTCTGCTTGGGACGATACTTAAGCATTCCTTCACCCAGCCTGCATTGAGTTCACAGTGTTGTGTCAGTATGTGGAGCTCAAACATGTTTGAGATCTACTTCCTGCCTTTCTGAAGGTCTAGTACTTCCGAAGTTGTAACGGTATGTACCAATCCACTCAACTATAAGCTCCACGAAGAACGGATGATGTCTTGTCTTGTTTACTTTTGTATCCTCAGTGCCTAGCAGCACATCATAGCTGTTCAATAAATACTTACTGAGTGAACGAGTCCATATCCCATACAATCCTTACCTCATCTCTACTGACGCCTATCAACTTTCTTAAGGCCTCCAGCATTAAAAGCATATGTGTGTAATACAAGGAACTCCAGGGACCCTCCTCTGGGCCTCCTCCAATGAGAAGTCTGAGTGCCGACAATCCACAGAGCATAACACAGAGCTTATGTCTCAACAACAAGTTGTCCAGACTGGAAAACATTTTCATTAGCCGAATTTCCTTCTTAAGTATTCCTGAGTAACAACGGCAATAATGTCCTGAGAAAATAATCAACTGGGAGATTCATTCAGGTTTTTAATTGGTTCACGGCAAACGACCCAGAAGTCAGGTCCGCAGAGCTCCAGTGAAGAAGGCGAATTTGTTTGTCCCACCGTGGCGTAAGGAGGTAGATCAGGAAACAAGCAGTTATGAGACTAGTAAGTTTAGGCTGGTGTGGCCACCAATTTGGAGGGCCTCAAACAACTCAAGCCGGACCAATGTATCAAGAGGAGAGTGCAAAAGTTTCATCGGATCAGTTCAGTCTCTTTACCTCCCTTTACCGTGTGGACGTATGAATGTAGTCAACTAGTCGAAGTACCATTTAATAGCTCTCTCCATGAGCAAAGTGCTGAGCTGGGTGCTTAAATATGTTATTGGCTTTGGAGAAGCTCTGTCTTCTTCCCTTCTGTAGATGAGGAAACTGGGGCTCAGAGAGGAAGAGTAACTCGCTTGAGGCACAAGCTAAATGGGATTTCAACCCAATTCAACAAATTCCAAGCTAAGCTCCTTTGCATTGTGCCAGTTTGCTTCCCTTCTGATTGTTGCCATCCAAGGCTAAAGTCTGGGAATCCCAGGGTGCCTCAACCCAGGGAGAATCCCACGGTCTCCCATGAAAACCCCTAAACTCTTTACCAGGACACCTAACACTGGTCAAGAAACCACATCCCATCTTCTCTGCTCTTCTCCTTTCCAATCCCTGGTGGAAGCATTTGCAAACACAAATAGTTAAAGGTCACCAGTAAGAAGCAGAAGAGGGATTTTGCAGGATCCATCTGTGCTGGGATAATCCAGAATTGGCCGTGAATACACGGAAGGGCCTACACTACACCAGTAATTCTTTTTCACCTGCCATCCACACCAGTCAAATGTGTTATTCTTGTACATTCTTTGGAGGAGAGTGTTAGGCATGTGCATCTACAGAAGAACAAACTTCAAATATAAATTTGTTAATTCCCAGCTAAAACCTTGAGCAAGTAAGCAAGGAGATGCTGTATCCTAGTTGTACGCTGGTTTTGAGTCAAATCTGCTCATGTGGAACTGATGCAAAGAAGCGGATTAGAAAATGTGTATTTTTTCCACATAAGGTATGGAATGAAGGAAAGATCATCGATTTTAACAGCCAGGAGATTTGGGGAGCTGGCTGCAAGTCTGCCACCAACTGCTTGTGTGACCTTAAGCAGATTCTTTATACTTTCTGGGTCATTTCTTCATCTGTAAAATGAAAAGGTTGAACTAGGCCAGCGAGTTTTCAATCTTTTTCTTAAAGCTGTAGATCCTTTCCTTGACAAGCTCGTATAAGCAGTCTCAAAATCCGCGTACACTGGAATCCTCCATCAAGCCTAGCATCGGGAGAACTGCCTAGAGCCACACTACCTTAGATGCCCCCTGGCTCTCTGACGCAGTACTTGTGTGACCTTGGGCAAGTTACCTCACCTCTCTGAACCTTAGTTTCCACATACAGAAAACGGGGACGACATTAACGAGAGTACCTCCGAGCGTCTTGGGGAGAAATAAATTAATGTACGTGCTTAGATGGCACGGGACTCGATACACTCTAGTTATTATCACTATTGGTTTATAGCTATGAGCAGAGCCACAGAGCACAGCGGAAGCATGCCAAACTCCATCCCGTCACTGACTTAGTGGGGGTAGCAAGTGCTCACACGGTCATTCTGCACCTATCGTTTAAAGAGCTTATAAATAACATTTCTGAACTCAACTTTATAAGCAGAGGAGCTTCTACAGAAAAAGATAACAGTGATGTTTATCACACGAGTGATAAAACCAGAGAGAAACACAAAGAATGGCTTCCTCTCACTCCAAGTCAGCATGAGGGTAATTTTAGTTGGGAAAACAGGGCGGAACTGGGGGGAAACTAATGAGGGGGTCCCTGGGGCGGCTGGCAAAGTTCAATTTCTCAACCCGGGCACTCTATGGAAGTCTTCTCCAAACAACAAGTGATTACACGTCTGTTTTGGGTGGTTTTCTGTATCTTTGTTTTATTTTACAATAAAAAGTTTCTAAAAAGTGATGTTTCATAAAACAAAATCAATGAGTATGTAAATTATGCCTACTGGCTTCCAAAATGTTAACAATTTGCCTTGCAACGCAAGTCAGTATGGATGTGTTATTGTGTTACTACACTTTTAAAAATACTTTTTAAAATATACTTTACAATAGGAGCTCTGTTTGCAGTATCTAAAAGTATTTTCTCTAGAACCAACCACGTGGAGAACCTTTTTTTGAAAGCCAACAGGCTTCTGTTAAAATTTTATTTATGATTCCATGACGTTTGTTTGTTTGTTTTTTAAAGATACATTCTGAAAATCAAAGTCTTGTTCTTTGTACCTTGCCTATCATCATGAAACACCAATTATTTTTGTCTTAAAAAGGGAACCCTGCTTTAATATTTACCCGTTATTTCCACCGTTGTCCAGTCAGGGTGGGTCACAAAATCCAAAACTTTCCTAAGACCTGAAACCTTTCTTTAGGTCCCATACTTTCTAGAATTCTGTATGTGCAAACAACAAATGATTTAAGCTCCCCGAGTGAAAGAGGAAATTGGGGAGTAAGAGCTTGTCCACATCTTTGAGGCTGGGAGGGGCACACACATTTAACCATAACATCTGTGCAAATGGCACCAGAGTTCAACATGCTTATGATTAGAACGGCTTATGATTTATGCTTGCTAGTTAAATATGCTTATGATTTAAAATTATTTTCTTTGGCAAGAAAGAAGCTAGTCAGCACCACAGCTTAGCCAGATGATGGGAAATAGATACATATTTCAGTGATACACCTTTTAACTTGCTGAGCCCTGTAAATGCTACTGTTTTCTTTTCTTCCTAGAACAAAAGACCTATCTTCCTGTAGGATTCCAGAGATTTTTAAATATCCATTCATTAGGGGAAGCAGTTAAAAGTTCTGGAACAGTGGGTACCACAACCAAAAGAATCACTGAGGTTGGCCTCTAAAAACCTGTACCTTAAATTGGAAGGCAGAGCCTATAACCAAGAACAAGTTGCCCTAAAAGTGCATTATAACCACTAAATGATAAAGTACAGATAGAATACATGGCAGCAGTAATTAGACTCAAATATGAGAAGGAGATCTTAGGAAATCTTCACTCCTTCAGATTTCACTAAAATCTGCTGTGTTCAAGTTAACCGGGCACCACATAACATAATCTCGAATTGCTGGCTTCTGCAGTAAGAGAAAGGAAAATCTGCAGATAAACGGGAGAAATAAGAGTTTGCTGGTTACTTTTTGTTTTTAAAGGGGTGTTTCAGACAGCCAGAAAGAAAGAGCAAGTTCACTTTACTTGGCTACACAGGGAACGGTTGAATCTTATGGGCGAATTGGAGGACAAGAGACAAACAAGAGGAGACGACTTATTCCAACGTGAGAGCAGTCTTAGCAAAAAAGTAAAGAAAAAGAATGAAAATAAGTGAGATGTGGATTCGAAGAGCCGAAGATGAACCCTATCACCAAATGTGTTCGATAGGGGAGTGTAGAAAAAACAGCCGCTTCCTGACAGAGTACCAAAGACCACCTACTATGTGTCATATACCATGCTAGGTGCTTCACACACATTGTGCTAGCTGGATGGGAAGTTCCAATACGTCCTGGAATAAACAGCGTTATGACCATCACCAGACACATACTCGGAACCCAGTGAAGACGAAGCAATGCGAATAATAAAATGGCAAGAAATTTTAAACTGGGGGGAGGAGAAGGACATTGCTATACTATAGAATCCAAATACGGAGTGACAATTCCTGGCAACAGATGAGAAAAAAAAAAAAAAATCTCAGTTGAAAGTTCTACAGACGAATGGCCACTCAAACCCCACAAAGTTACAACTTGAAAAAAGGAGCACAAATTCATAGCAGCATAGTCCCAAATTAGAAAACAGCAAGAGCTTTTACACGAAAAGCCTAGGCATTCGCCCTAACACATAAATCACTACATTTCCAAAGAAGAAAAAGTACAGTCTAGTCTTACCTTATTGCTGCAAAAGGCTGGAATAAAAATTACTGACTCCTAGAAGCAACTTTCACGTGTATCTGAACATCAAACACAACACACAATATAAAATCAAAAATAACTAGAACAGAAAAGTTTTCAGCCTGACCTTAAAAATACTGAGCAAATCACTAGATGAAGCCAGATCAAAAGGAAGGGCATTACACCAGCTTGTAGCCATATGTGGAAAGGCCCCAACTGCACGGGGCGCAAATGGTATACAATGGGGAAGAGGGGGGCACCGGCAGATCCAAAACATAAGGCAAGTAAACCTGCTTCAGCTTACACACAGGTAAGACAGTGTGAAAGGATGAATAATTGTGAATGCAACTGATAAGATTTTAAATTGGGGGATACCTTGTGTTAGATGTCCCAAGTTAAACTGTGCTCACCGGTCTAAGCTCCGAAATCCTTGGTGTCCCGATTTAAGTGAAACTAAAATCTCGAGAGCATACGTGCAAAGGGATGGGAACTTGGTATCAGATGCTGAGTAGTCAAAACGTAAAAAAACAAAACAAAACAAAACAAAACAAAAAAACCCCAACCATACAGCAGTTGTGAGCCATGTTACCTGATTCCGGTCTGAGAAATTTGGGGGGAACTTAATGCAGGCTCACAAAATGAATAGCTCTATTTGAAAACAGAAACCCTCCACGTTTTATTAAAACGTCTAAGTCCCCATTCACCATAGAAGGTAGCAATGCTAACATTTAAACTTTCATATGTGAAAAGACGGAAGGTACCATTGATTTTCTACAGGAAACTAAGAAACACTATTTACTTCATGCTTGCTTCTCTAATACAAAGTTGACAGTTTTAGAAAGCTCAAACACTTGTTCCAAGATGAAAGCTTAAGAAAAATTCTCTCACGGCAACATCAGAAGTTGAAATTTTCACAAAGGACTTGTGCACTTCATTAAATGAGCCGATGGCTTTTTTTAAGGGAGCAACTCAAACAAACATTTAACACTGATGTCTCCAACCTCATGATTTCTGAAGGACACAAAAAGCATAGAATATCCAAAAGGCTCTTTTATTGGATATTCTGGTTGGTACGTTCAACACACACATATACAATGGGAGTCTCAATTTTAGCAACGATGAACAAAAAAATATTGACTTCACAATGACTTTTGCTTGTCATTCACATGGTTTAGGGAATACTTACTTGATTTTTTGGACACGTCTTTGTATGAAAGAACCCCTCCACTTCAGTAACAGCTACTAAGCTACGTCTAAGACTGACAATTTTAGTGGAAATTCATTCCCAGGCTACTCTGATAGTCATTTGAACAGTTTTGCGTTATTTTACATGCAATTTTATAGCTCTATAACGTTCATTTAATCTTGTTCAATGATGCTGAACCCCAGATGCCATAAGATATTATAGAAAAGTAGTTACTGCACATATGGAGTAACTACTTTTTCTGAACATTAATTTCTTTTCTCTTAACACGCTGAAGTGGTATTTAGAAAAGAGAAAAGCCACCACTCTGTATTAAAGGTTTTATATCATGGACTTCCCGAGATGGGCTACTTATTACTGCTGTGGTCCTAGCCATAAAGTTTTTATTTACGAGCAACATCTTCTCAAGTCTTCCTGATAATGGCTTTCTCCAACCTTCCTAGGGTTGTTGGTATTATGCATTCCAGTCAGGTCACCTGAGAGCGTGGGGGAGCGGGAGGCTTTCCTCATTTGTCACTGGGGGGTTGGATATGAACAGGGGTTCTCAGAGTGAGGTCTGGGGGCCACCCACATTAGAATTACTGGGGCTTTTGCTGAAAAGGCAGATATCTAGGCCTCTCAGACCTACTGAATCAGAACCTCTAGGGTTGGGGCCGAGAAATGTGTGTATTGAGTAAGTGCCCTGAGGTTCTTCTGCACACCAAGGGGCGAGAAGGGCTGGTAGATGATCTCGAAGGTCCCTTCCACTCTAAAATTCAAAAACTGTGAATTTTCTTTCAAAAATGGAGTCATGTCAGCAAGATGAGAGTATCTCTACAACACAAGATGGTGACTTTTGGCTTGAATGAGCTAACCTAAGTAAGAAGCGCTCACAGATTTGGATGCATATGTAAAAATAGAAAGTAGAAACAGAACAGCATAATCGGTTGTGTAAAGAACCGATGTGAGCTCTCTTCTTTGTGAGAGTACAAGTGTGAGAACACACTCTCGACGCTACACAGGAACATAGGGTCAAAGGGCT
Source organism: Panthera uncia (assembly GCF_023721935.1). Taxonomy (NCBI): domain Eukaryota; kingdom Metazoa; phylum Chordata; class Mammalia; order Carnivora; family Felidae; genus Panthera; species Panthera uncia. The sequence goes on from NC_064816.1 coordinate 37,391,651, forward strand.
CTTCACCGCACCTCTGTTCCCGTCTTCTTCCTCTCCACCTTCCGACCCCTCTCAGCCATAAAGGCCATGATCCAGGTTCTTACAATCCCGAGGCACCAAACTCTAAAGTAATTTTTAATTGGTCTGCACATATTCTTTTCAAAAATAAACTACCTACAGGCAGTCCTCTACTTTCATTTGTAATGAGTGAAATCTTACAGAAACATACATTACAGGAAAGGTGAACAGCAGACATACATTTTTAAAGAGGAGTTCCATATTTAGAAAGCCCTAAAAAAATAAAAACAAAAATCAAACCCTGATTTTACTTCTCCCTTGCGGCACAATATTTGATGAAATATTTCTGGTATTTCCTATATGTTTATTTCGTTCTTTCTCTTCGTGACTACTTAGAGGCTCATGGAGAGCCTGAGATTTGGGCTTTTTTAAGCAGGTCCAGAGAGTTGGATCTTGTACACATTTTTATGAGGTAGAGGAGAGCTAAAGTTCTATCGGTAATATCTAATCAAATTTTTATAAACCCAGATGAACAAAATGCACTCAAATCTTAAAATAATTACACAAACCTAGCTGGATAAATTACACGGCTGAGCCAGAACTGTTGGCTGGAAGGCAGCGCCACCATGTGATCGCTCCAAATGTTGTCACTTTTGTTTAAGTACAAAAGATGGGACCCTCTATGAGCTGGGCTTCTCATGGCAAGTACCCACCTCCTGTCACTATAAGGCTATTTGCAAACACCAGCCTGCAGCATGACTTTAGTCACTGAGAGCCAGAGAGAGAAAATGAGAACTGTTTATAACGCGGACATCTGACCGTGTCCAGGCATCTCAGTGGCCAGATGAGATGAGGTATGGCGTGCTTGATCGGGGTGAGCCGTTTTGGAGTTAGGTAGACAGGACTTTTGAGTTTTTTCAGGTCAAGGAAGCTTGGACTGCGTATGTAGCCTACAGACTTTAATGCCCAGCTCTGTCGTTTGTGACCCCATGTCCTTTCACAAGGGACAGGTTTGGTCAAGTCTCTGCTAGTAGCCTGTACATTGTGTCCACTACTCAGTGATACCCAAAGTTTCGTTCAGCTATAAAGTCTTGGAACTGTGTAGATGGTGCAGACATGAGCTAAAGTCGAGAAGAAAGTCGAGAAGGAGTCAAGTTAGACTATTTAAAGTTCACTAGAGGTGTGTTTGCTTTTGTGTCTTTCGCTCTGTCAATTTTACCACGAATTTAATAGCCATATTATATTAAATGTACGTGTTTGCGGTAAACTATCCCCTCATTTCAGAAATGTGGAGACGTCCAGCAGGGAATCTTTAAATGGGGTGAATCAACACTTCAGGAAGTGCTTACAGGAGAAAAGTGGAGATATAGACAAGGTCCTTTAAGCTGATATTATCCGGCCTTATTAAACGGGTATAACTTCCCCAATGTAAGCAAGCACCTGCAGCCTAACAAACCTAGTATGGGATAATGGGAGAAGAAAACGGCATACTGGTTTCGATCAGAGACCCTGGCTCTGCATCCAGACCTAAGGAATGACAAAAGCGAGAAAGTCAGGGCTGTGACTTCCATCTGGCTCTCTGCAGAGAGCAGGCTGCACCTGCAAGGACCAGACGGAAACATCAGGATCCAACTGCAAGTTCCCACTTCCCCCAGCATGGGTACGCTGCCCTAAACAGAAGTCACATGCCCCACGAGATATTTCCTTGTATCTCAAAAGAGTATTAGCTTCTTTAATCCAAGAAGGTAATGAGAGGTTTTTAGGCTGATTAAATCAGCTTAGTTCATACAAAGTCTAATAGGAACTACATATTCAATTAAAACAATTTCTAAAGCAAAATCTGACAAAATCCACTCTTAAAGTAATTTAGATAATAGGTTCTTAACATTTGGCAAATTAAATCCTTCTCACAGTTGGTATTTTCCACAGGGTCAGAAACAGGTGCAGAAGTTCTCTGGGACAAAAATGTACTTTGTGTGTTAAGCCATGTGTCATGATCATAAACAACAGAAACTAGAAAACATTAATATGAGCCTAACATTCCTACTTATTTTATTTTTTTCTTCAAAGGCTACATACATGCAGAAGTTGAACATGTCACCACAACGCTTTAAATAAAGTTCAAAAAATAAAAATGCTTCAAAATCCATTTACTTATGGAAATATATATGACAATTATAATGAAGATAGGTCAATCATCCTTTTTTCTAATCTATCAGAAAAATACTTATATTATAAAAAAGAATTTAAATTCGTGTTCAGAATAATTTTTTTTTTAATCCTTGAATGAATAATTTAAAACCAAGTTGGATGTCAGTACAATGCTTAGAGAAGTGAGTTCCAGGCTTTAGAAAAATGGATCTGATATCCTTATGACTCATTCTGAAACCACTGAAGAAAGTCAGTTTAGAAACAAAGGGGTTTTTTAAAAACTATGGTCACTGTGATTATGGTTGATGTGGTTAGTAATGCAAGAAAAGGGCACAACTTTTGTAAACAGATATCGCGGAAAGTTTCGTTTACATTTTTGAATGGAGAATTTTATTTACAAACACAGGTTGGAGGCTTGAAGCAGCCCCACCTCTCTCTGCTGGTCAATACTACAAGAGGGATTAAAAATCCTGGGTACGAGTTCTGAGCCCTGGGCCCTTGTGTGAAATGTGTAAGCACGTGTCAGCTCCCCTGACTCCAGAAAAAGCCAGCAAGAGGAAGTGTCTTCCAACGCCCCTGCCTTTTTCAGGTAAGAGCAGTAGGAGGCTTGGTGGAGTCAAGAGAGGGAAATGGGTGCATTTGGAAAGAGGCTCAGTGCTCCAGAGCATGGCCATTTCCTTCTACTAAAACCATTATTTCTTTGGTAACATAGTACAATATATATCAACAATTCCAAAAATTAGTATCAACAGAATGCACTCAGAGTTCCACTTTGTCAACGTTCACATTCATCCTGGAAATGAGATCGACCCAGCTGCTCCTAAATGAAAAAGGCAGGGGCGAGCTGCCCAGGCTGGAGGACTATTAATTATTGGAAACGACATACAATGTGAGCAGGAAAAAGGGATAATTTAACAAAGTGTGTTCAGATACATCTGGAAAGCCCTAAGTGGGTGGGTACACATACCCAAAATTCAGAAGCAGCTTTACCTCAAACAATTAAAACATCACCTCCTCTTTAAATCAGAAATACAAGGTTTCCTACCAGGAGAAATTCCTTGCTACCACTCTGTGCCTATCCTTCGAAAAGGCCGAATTGAAATTGTGCTTAGAAATAGTTCCACAGAGGGTCTGAAGACCTAGAGTTTGATTTATATCCTGATACTCAACTGTGATTATAAGTTTTCATGTTAGGCAACCCAACTATTATGTTCCTTTTATTGCTAAAAAAAAAAAAAAAAAAAAAAAAAAAAAGTTTAAAAAGTAAAGAAAAATAAAAGATGTGTGTGCTGTCAGTGCAAAATCAGATTAAGTATGGTTTTTCTTTTTCCTGGGACAGAAAAAAAAAACAATGCCCAGTGCACAGTGTGTAGGAATGTGTCACAACAAATAATCAAGACAGGTTTCACCAAGCTAGTATTCCTCCAAGTACAGTGTGGTTTTCAAAAGCAGTATTGTCACGATTATGCATATTCTCATTAACTAGGTACAGCAGAGCTACTTAAAGGGAAACCGATTTCTTGTGCCTCAATAAAAGGGGAGTGTAGAAAACAATAATTAGACTGAATAAGGAAATTTAAAAGGACCCCCCAAAAAAAAAAAAAGCCCAGAGTGAAAAGAACAGAGAATTTAAAAAGCCAAAAAAGAAAAATAAAAAAAGCAAATAATGTGACGGTAGAAACCCACACAGTCTCCCCCAACCCCACCTGCCACTTTGAGCCCTAAGTGCCCAGTCTGCAAGGGCAGAAACCCACTCTAAATGGACCAGCATCGGGCTTCGGCAAGTCTTCTCTTCACTCTCCCTCCTGTTAAGACCGTTTCCAAAACCAATCAGCAAAGGACAAAGAATTCTTTAGAGTGCAATTAGTGTTTTCCACGTCCACCTTCAAAAGCATGATGCTCTTCATGGGCTAAAGGACAGAAAAAAACAAAAAAGAAAAAAAGGAAAGAAAACTTTAAGCAAAGGATGGGGCAACCCTTCTCTAAGGCATCTCATTCAGTTTCCCCAAATGTTGGCAAGAATGCAAATACCTTTTTGTGCCAGTAACTGTTAGCTAAGGCGTGCATTTCCTGAGAAACGTAATAATGAAAATTAAAACAAGGAATAAACAAGCAATGGGCATGCTGCCTGTTTCTTCTTGCTGTGCCGAGAGGATGAGTAATCCCCACGAGCTGATGAAGAGAAATATGCAAGGCTTCCCATGCTACAGGGGAAAATGTGCCCCACAGAATGCACGGGGTGGGAGACCCCATGTTACCCACGCCAGGGCCATTCATGGACCTATCTTTAGAAATAAAATAAAACAAAAATAAAGCAAAACAAAAGAACAACACAAGCAGGTAGCAATCGTATTACATCTCCCCACCTCTGAGCACCCCTGTGGGAAATGAAGTTTCAAAAAACTGATGGGTCTTTTATTTTTTCCAATCATATTTTCTTTTTTAATTAAAAAAAAAAAATCTCCCCCCCCAGTCCTATTGCCTGGCTTATGAAATTACTAATTACAATTAGGAACTCTAGAATAAAAAATGGTGCTATCAAAAGTATTTTTCAAAGACTTAACAATTTTGTAAAGTGGAAGTCGGAAATGAGACATTCATGAAATGCATAACATCTTGTCCAAGACAAAAAAAGCCAAGGGTGGAAATCCACTTCCTGAATCTGGCTAACCATCATCATAAAGCAAGGGTAGGTCCTCTTCTCTCAAGGGGACAAGCCACCGGGGCTTGGGTCTAATAAAGCCAAAGGCAAATCAGAATTCTCTGTGCTTTGTCTTCCGGTCCCCACCCCTCCCCCCACCTCCCATGGGCAGTGAATGGATGGGCTGGCCAGCTTCACCTGTTAAGCCCCTCCCAATTCTCTGTTTTTAGTATAGACTAAATTCTTCAGACCAGTGTCTAAAGGGGTGAAGGGGTAGGCAAAGGGATCGTTTTCCCCTCAGGATCATCCTGGAGGTTCATCCCAACCTGTTCTTTAGATAAAACCCTGTGGGGGAAGCACACTTAGAGCTCTCGGGATACTGTGAGCTGGCCAAATTCCTAAGGACAGCCTACAGAAATGATCTAACTGAACACTTCTCACATGTAAATCTTTACAAATATTTCACTTTTTATGATTTTGTTTTCTTTTTAAAACAGTTTTTCAGGCCGGTACTGAAGCAAACGGGGTCTGATCTGCACTAAAATACACAGTGATGCTGGGTCAAGTGGCGAAGCCAACAGACCTCTCAGGGTTGCTGGGCTCCAAGGGATAAATCAAGAGATACGGACTGTCCAGAGTTTTTTATTGCTCTGAGTGTGAGGGACCATTCTGGGGTGGGCATAGCTGAGATACCAGAATAATGCAATTGTGATGGTCCATGGAGATAGCAGAATGGAACATTCAGAACTGGGCGAGTTCTGCGAGACACAAGTTCTTTCAGCCTTAGGTTAGCCTTGGTGGCAAGAGAATAGAGAATTCTGGAAATCAGGAGTCAGAGGACTTGTTCTGGAAGGGGGCAGAGAATAAACATTTTATGCTCTGTGGGCCATCCGGTGTCTGTCCCAACAATTAACCGTGCCACTGCCAGCACTGGAAGAGCCACAGACCACGTGGGCACAAAGAGGCCCTGCTAGGTGCCAGTACACTTCGTCTATATACGGACACTGCAATTTGAATTTCATACAGTTTTCTTGTGTTACAGAATGTCGTTCTTCTTTTAATTTTTTCCAACCATGTAAAAATGTGAAAACCATTCTTAGCTGCAGCCCTAACAAAAAAGAAGGCAAGGAGGGGGCAGATTTGGCATAAGGTTCATGGTTTGCCAACCTCTGCTCTAAATAATTCTCACATCAAAAAGATGTCATTCAGCTGCCCTGAAGAAGGTGACAGAATTGGTGTGGGGGAGGGTAGAACTGGGGGGGGGGGATTGGGCAGGGGAAGGGTCTCTGTACACTGTGAGTTTCTCAGTCAAATAATTACTCTGTATCCAAATCATGTATGACTTAACAACGGCCCAGTTCTCATCTCCCCTGCCGGAGGTCTTGACCGAATATGCTTGGGCTCTTTCCACATGGAAAACCTGCCATGTCACCTGGCTTTCGTACACTTGTGAATACTTACACCAGGATCCTATTAACAAGACAGAATAAAAGCAGAGAGTTGGCCATTTCTAACTTAGCTCACCCTACGACTGTTCTCCATCATGCTGTGAATAAGATTTCTGCACAAACCTCATTTTTCCAAATCAATTCTGCAGCACGTGGTATATAATAACCCTACTGAGTAAAGGACTGCCTGCTTTATATAAAATAAAGAGAATTGCTTGTTTTTTCCAATTCAAATTTTTATTTGAATAATCTTTGAGTCTTTAAATGTTAATTTATGCCATTAAAATATGGATTTCTACAGAGACCCTAGCCAGTTCTGCATTACTCACAAACTTCACAATGGCATCTATCTTTAGGGCATCTATTCAACTTGATTCAACTGGCCATGTTGCAACTTTCCCCCCAGATTTGGCTTCCCCTCCCCCCCGCCCCTCAAGCCATCATAACAACTAAGCCGTGACTCATCCTCGTTCAGTCTTACCTGATTATTACCACTGCCCTAAAAACTAGCCTGAACACCCTGTGGCTTAATTTTCTAATGATATACTCCTATCATCTTGGACCTGCTGCTAACCATGTTACTTGGAAATTTAATGAGAGAATTTTGAAGTAGAAGGAACCTTGGAGATCATTTAAGACGAACCTCCTCGATATTTTGGTGAGAAAGCGAAAAGACGGGAAGATGTGACTTGCTCAAGGTCACACCGTTGAAGGGGGGACAGAAATTCAGAGTGCCTGACTTAATGATTCCAAACTGCTTCTCTCCTATTCTGAGTCAAATGTGGAGTTGGTTCAAAGGTGGTAAAGAATGCTGTAGCCCCATTTATAAATGGCCATGAAACACACTTCTTCCAGACAGGCTTGTGAAGGAGAAAAACCAGAAAAGACCCCTGGTGACCTTTCAATTAATATCTGGATTGAAAATACAATTAATGTGCCCTAAGGACGGAAAATTGCATCTGCAAATGTGCAATTTCCACACTGCACAGCCAAGAATCAACTTCGGCAGGGCCATCTTTCTATCTCTTTTATTTAAACTTTCATTTAAAATTCAGAAGCTGAGCACCTCCTGAATATCGACAGAATACAGGTCAGTCTTGTTGCTTAAAATCTAAATCATTTGGTCTGGGAACGTAGGATTCCTACGAGGGAGGTCTTTGTTTTAATAACCTCTATCATACTAAGACAATCTCCAAAGAGCATTTGATTTTTCCCCTCCTTTTTGGCAAGGGGTTGGGAAACAGTAATGGAGTATATCTCAGCAAAACTGAGATGCACTCCCCACTCCCCACCACACATCTGAAGACCCCTAGAATCAATACAATGTCATTGTTTAATTGGGAGCCTTTTATTTTTCCTTCTTACGAATAGTAAAATGACACCATAGTCAAGGGCATCTTAGAGTCCATGAAATACCAGAGTTTAAAAAATTGGGTCATCGGCTCTTGGGGTAGTTTGGGAAATAGGAATTTATCACATGTATGTGTAGGGCTATCAGTACGTTTCTCTAACTCACTGTTAAAAGTGTAACCTGCAGTTTGATCTACCAAACATTGGTTTAATAAGCACAGGGGTGTTTTCATTATGAAAAAGATGACTTTTTCAAAAGAGCACACAAAAGCAATGAACATGAATCATGATGGAAACAATGGGTCCACACACCTATTCATACTGTTAACATTTCACCACTGTGCGTGAATTCTCTTTCGTTCTGTGTCACAGTCTTCCGTAATGAGGAAGTATTAGCATTTCAGTAGAACATTCAATCATCCCCGCGCTCAGAACAAGTTCCTCCACAAATACAGATGTTATACATTATAAATTCCTGTTTATGAAGGGATGATTGAATATCTACCTGCCAGCTCATATAATAACATTTTTGTTATTGTTGCTTCAAATAGAAGGTAATTTTTTTCCTGAGAATGACAAATTTAAGATCAGGCTTAAATTTCTGAAATAAATACAATATGTATCACCTTTTCTGATTCATGTGTTTAGATGATAATAAAATCTCATTTTAATTTCTGAGACTAAACTTTTTTTTTTAAACAAAACACATGTATTTTATTGAATTATTTTCTGGATTATAGAATTTCGAGTGATTCTACCTCCATCTCATTTGCAACACAGTCTCTATCTTTAAAAGTATGACAGAATAAGCTAGAAAGTAATAACTGAAAATGAAGCACTTACGTTTATAAAATACTGCTTTAAAAGATATGTGGGGCAGAAGTTCATAGATCTTTTCTAAAACGGTTGCTTCGCCCACTAAAGACGCATTTACATTCCAGACTTGGACGACATCTTCCCGGTCCCGGACACTGACACTGACTCCTATTACTTCATCATCTGAGGGAAGGCAGGGAAAAAAGAAATGAGTGATAATGTCAAGTCTGTCCACATTGTTTTTTAAGCACTTATCATGTTAGCTGCAAATTATGGACTCGATAATAAAAAGGTGACACAAGAGAACTCATAATAAATATTGTTTCTAAGGGGAAACGTTGGACAAAAAGCAAGTTAGTGGACAAAAGCTGTAACAGTCACATCACATTTATCCAGGAACTTAGATAAACATCATGTTCCAGCCAAACGAATTTTCCAGATAAGTAATTTATCCTTTTTAACATGTTACCAAAGCTTTTTGACTGATTTCTTAGTCTGTTTTGATGAGACTTTTTCTAAAATGGGTTGCATAACGCTCTATCCTATGAAAGCCAAGTGAACTCAAATGAACTTTTCCTCGATGCTTGACTGTCTTTGTTAAAAACAGCAAGTATTTCTCCTGACTGCCTGCCAAGCGTTCAGAGATCGTGGGGCGGTGAGCGCTATTTGCCCCAATACTAACTGGCCCCAAACTGTGTGTTCCAAGTGGCTCATTCTGGTTTTTTGTGGTTTGCTTGTCTGCTCCTTTCCTTTTCATTCTTTCTGCTCTCCAGTGCTTTTCCCTGGCCATCCCCCTTCGGGTTTTGAACTCTGGGCTACAGAACCAATGGCCATCTGTTAGCGTTGTATATAAAGTAAGAGTAAATATCTTCGGAGTTTGGCTCTGCTATTCTGGGGCTTCCGTAAATGGACATTAAAGCACTCATCTACACTGATTAATGTAGGTCTTTTATTTATTTTTAACTAAATTCTGGACTGGGGTCCACTTTGTGGATATTTGAGAATGGTGGCTGGGGAAGTAAGGCTTTGTTGTACCATAATATGCACCCCTGCAGCCACTTACTGTATGTTAATTTACAGGAAAATGACAGGAGTAAAGAGTTTTGACTCCTGGTTTGCATGCTCCTGGCATATTAATGAAACACGGTCAGCTCTCTCTACTTGCATGCTCAACATCTATAAGTAAAATGCGAAAGATGAGCATTACCAAAATTAGGAAATTCTGCCTTGAATAATATGCTTTGTCTAACTGGCCTAATTTGCTCTAAATCCATATATCTAAATATTTATACCATCAATTTTTCCAGCTGTCTTCTGGGGGTTAAAACATTCTAGTATTTAATACAATTTAAGTGAGGGCATGTTCAATTTACTAAAGGAATTCATCTTTAGTAAAATAATTCCTTTGTTTCCTCCTTCCTTTCCTTTCCTCCCTCCCTGCATTGATCCTGGCTAAATGTGTATAACTTGACACTAAATGATGCCATTTATATAAATGTTTGAAAACAGGCAAAATCAGCCTATGGTATCAGAAGCCAGATCGGGTGGCCACCTTTGGGGGAAGGGAGGGCAAGGAAGGATTCTGGGGGGTAAGTCATGTTCTGCTTGCTCCCTGAGAATGCAGTTACAGGAACCTGTTTACTTCATGAATATTTATCAAGCTGTACACATTACAATTTGTGTATTTTGCTGCATATATGTCACATTTAACCCAGAATTTCCAAAAAAAACAAATAGGACCTGATGGTGGCCATTCCTTGGCCAAGAGAAACTTATTATTGCATCAAAAATGTTGTTTTAGTTCAGGTTTCTCATTTTTTAAACAAACTTACACCTCCAACGTATACTTGCTAAAACTCGCTATTAAAACTTCTATGTGAACAGAAAATCACCAAGTAAAGAGAGAAACCCTACGCGTAGTTGACCATCTCCAAGAAGGGCCACGGAGACACAAGGTCAGCTGTGTAGGAAACATCAACGTTGTCTGGTCTTTGGGTAGGGCCTACTTCTACACTGTTGGCCGGAGGGTGCTGTGACTGATGGATGCTGACTCTGCTGAGGCATCAGGATTTCAGTTTGGCTTGGCTGTCGGTAACTAGGTGGATCCTACTAGCATAGCACTTTCAGAAGCGGCGTGGTAAAAGGCTGCAACTCTTACGCAAAGGCAGATCCATCAGCGGACATGTAATATTCATAAGGAGAATCGACCAGCAAAACCCTAATTATTTTAGGGTACCGGCACCATGACAGCTAGGAGGAGCCACTGTTTAAAGGTGGGGGAAGCGAGGCCCAGAGAGATTGGCCGACTTGCTTCAGGGGGCAGAGCCAGCTTAATAGAAGAGCTAATGCTTAACGGACAGTTAATAGTGGACTCGCTTCCGAAGTCAACCGCGGAACAACAGGCCTTCTTTACTCAATCCTGGCTGTTTATTATTACTTAGACTATTTTCCCTGGTTCTGGAAACAGGAATAATTTGCACAGGAAACTTCCTCTCCCAGGGATTTATGTGTTTATAATTATACCCAGGACGCATTTTTGGCTTCATATTGTGAAGCTGCTAATGACTCCCTGTTAAAAACAGAAGGAACCTGTACTTTTCAGACAATTTCATCCTAACCCAGGTTTTGTCTTAAGGGAATGAAAACTGGTGTAACAAGGAAGCAAAACAAAAGGAGAATTATTGAGACTGCTAGTAGATGAATTTGAAACTAGCCATGACACTGGCATGGCCTGGGGAGGGGGGACGGGCCTGAAGACAGTACCAACTAAGACATCTGAGGACTAACTAATCAGTACTAATTTACCTAAAAAAAGGTTTTTTTATCTGAAAGCTGAGCAGGTAAATTGTTATTCTAAATACTACCTCAGGAGCATTCTGAAGGAACTAGCCAGGAAGAAAACCAAACTTGAAACAAACAATTCAATTCTCCTCTTTCAGTGTTTTCATGATTTAAAAAAAAAAAAAAAAAAGAGCAAAATAAAAATGGGCTTATGGAGGCTTGGAGAAATTCACTCAATATTTGAAAATGCCTCTAGACCTTATATTTCAGCTTCAATTGTAATAATGGTGGGCACATCCTTGCCTGGCCTTTGTTAAGTCTGTTCAGGCAGGGGACCACAAGAGGGACAGGAGGAAGGGAGAAAAAACTAAGGAGGACAGAAAGGGCTGTGCCTGACTAACTGTAAACCCCACTAGACCTCAAAGGCACTTCCCCCCCGCCCGGAAGAACTGGAATAAGAATCCTCCCCCAAATTGTGTTAAGAGCCAAACGATACCAAATTTTCTTTTCTTTCTGCTATTTACTTTGGACAGATGTTCATGGATACTATTAAGATGAGCTATGTGGGAAAAAATATATGCATACACATGTATACATGTAACACACACGTCAATATGCACACATACACACATCACGAGATGCCATGATCACATGAAAAAAACCTAAGTAACTTCACAGTTACACAGTAAAAAACTTCAGAACATGTCAAAAGCCAAACACACAAAAACAAACCTCTCGGAGGGACAAGCACAAGCCAAGCACACATGAGCGGGGGAACGATGGTGCGGGCTTCTTTACCTGCAGCGGCACAGTCTGTGAACTGTTCCCCGATTGTCGCTAACAACAATTCTTTCCAAACTGTGGACTGGCATTGGAAAAGAATAAAAAACAACAAACAAAACCAAAAAAAACAAAAAAACAAAAAAACAAACAAACAAAAAAAAAAGACCAATAACAACATAGATATTTTTAGATAAGTATCTCCAGGAGCTAAACAAGTCACATTTTCTTCAGCTTCATATGCACTTTTCATGCCCATATTTGGAGCCCACAGACATCCCCAGATCACAGGTGTCAACACTCCCATTATTGGCACATACTGTATTGTTTTACAGATAACCTTACACAGAGACATACGAGAGATCCAAAGTTGTGTCCAAAGCCTTTGTGTCCAAAGCCACAAAGCCAAACTCTAGTAAAACCCAGTATGAAGTTCAAAAGAATGGGGGCTGGGGGAAGAATGTTTTCAAACGTATAATGTCCAATTCCTTTACCTTTCATTGATTCAAAATGGATCACCTGACTACAGTTGAATGCTATTAGTAAAATCCTTCTCTCCCAAACCTTTCCTTCCCTCTGTTTTTCTTGCAGTTTATAAGGTACTTAAAAAGTGACCCAAGTGATGAGCACTTAAGGAAATTTCCGGTTTAGGGAATACTAGAGACTTGCAGATTTCCATCCACTGGAGACCAACTGTTTATGCATATCCCTGGAAGGATCAGTACGTGTGCCCATCCACCTCCTACAAGTGACAGACCTGGAGCCCCTTCCACCCAAGGTCTCCTAAGGCCATCCAGTCAGCACCCAGCGTGCACTCACAGGTAACTGGAGGCCTAGAAGTGCTTCCAGCTATTCCCCTTTGAAAAGTTCTTGGTCCTATTTATCGTCCTTGCCAGAGTTCACAGGCCCTGAGCTCTCTCAGAACTGGGTTTGAATCCTGACAGGTTGCAGAGTCTGTAACGGGGGAAGTGAGGAACCCCGCCTGGGGAGTCTCAGTTTCCTTAGGCGAAGGGGGGAATAACAACGGGCTGGCCTCCCAGGGCTGTTGTGACCATGAAATTGGTCAACAAATGCATTCAAAGGGCTTAGCACTGTGACTGCAGCAACAGAACCTAAGAGTTAAGTTCCGTTCAGCAAATAGCTGCAGGCTTGCTCTATGCCAGGTGCTCGCTACATATTAACTATTAATAATAGTGTTTATTACTATGTTCTAAGAAGCTGAAAGCAGCCTCGCTGAATTTTTAACCAAGAGGATAGCAATTAAGCACTGTGACCTTTCACTGTCAAGGAGGATTTTATTTTCCCTTTCCTAGATGCTCCCTTCTCGAAATCATCTTGTCCATTCCCCACCTATCCCACGTGCAGTGTCTTACACTGTTGGTGATGAAGCTGAGGGTGTTGCAAGGAAGCCAGGGGCAAGGGGAAGTTCCCTGCCCTCGCTGGCACGTCAGACAAGGCTGGCCCACCACACTCCCACTCCTCCACAATTCAAAGGGCGTGAGGTTCTTGGCATGAGGACACTTGTACAAATATGAACATGTTATCTGTGACTGCACATGGCCAGGGAGAGGAAGGGCCAAGGTGCACAACAGCTACCGTTTAGCACACATTGACATCACGACTGTTTCTACCATAACTCAAAGCCTGGTGTGGGTAAATAAAGAACCTGAGAAGGAAAAGGCGTTCTCGCCGAAATGAAAAACAACTTACATTCTCTCATTCTCTTCCATTCTCTGCGTTCCCTCCTTCGAAAGGGGGGCAAGAGGAGCTTCACAGGCCTGGCCTGGTTGTTCGCTCCACTGACATTTTTTAGGAAAGCCAAACGCCAGGCAAATCCTGGAGCTGTGCATCTTGGCGACAGCTTGCATCATTCACAAATAAATCCGGTCACATCTTTAGGTTTGTGCTTCTAGGGAAATGACTCAAACCTATGGGTCTCTGGAGACACTGCAGTTCTTTGAGCTTATCCACATAAAAGAAACCATGAAAAGGTGACTTGGGTAGCTTGTGCCCTTTCATCCATTTTCAAAGAAGTGTTTTGGTTTCCCAAAGCTTAAGAATAGGTTTGCGTGTTCATTTTCAGTCTGCATGATGAATGTGAGCCCATTCCTAGAAAATCTCGGTTTCTGAGGCTTGGCCGCTAGAAACAAGCGTCCCACCAACCAGGCTTTCATCAGCCCCTCAGGGAGGCTAGGAACAGCCTCTCACAAAACCCCCAAGAATGGTAGGACGCTTGGCCTTCCAAGCATCTCCTGCCTCTGCACCAACATCAGGGGAGGAAGGACGAGTGAGCCCTTGGTGGGCAGGATCCTGCTTCTCACTATGTACGCCAACTTCCACACGTCAGTTATGGCTGGTGAGGAAATGATCGCCACAGTCAGCCTTTCTGGGAGGTTTGTGGGTATGTGGCTCTTGAGACTTTACGATACAGTCACACTACCACATCATCCCTCTAGAGAAACGCGATACTACATTTTCAAGGTGACACCGTGAGGCAGAAAATCGCCAAGGTCAGAACAGAATTTCTCACCCCCCAGTCCTGTTCTGAGACTACCAGGTGGACTGTCTAAAAAGCCCAAGATGCTCACCATATGCAGTCAACAACAATCGCAACCATAGCCAGTTCTAGAAAAGGGTCAGAATTAACCTACCGTGCTGTCCTTGGGGACTTTCATCTTCCAGACGCCGCCCTTGGCATTACTCTCCTCTTCCCTGGATCAGAGACCAAGGTTTAAATTTATACTCAAGGATTAAGGAATTACATGCATTTAGTTCAACAACAGGTGACATTAAAAACAACAAACAATAGAACATTCTTCAATAAACTCTCCCTCCATCCTTTCACCGGACAAGGAAGCAGATGAAAGAGAAAGGAACAGAGTGGAGACAGGGAGGGAAGAAAGTGGGATTCAGGGGCCACAAGGGCAGGGGTGGTGATGGGACACCTGTTTCTCACCCTGAAGGAGGCAGAGATGAGATGTTCCCTACACTATCTGGGGACAGACCAATTAATACAGGGCTTTCCATATGTAAACACCTTTATGTTTCAGAGCCACATTCATGATATTGTCTCCTCTGATTTTCATATCAACCTTGTACCGTATGCCTAATAGGACACTTAGCCCCCATGGTGAGCATCTCCTATGTTTTCCTGTTTAGTATCTGCTTGTTCTTCTGGGAAAAGTACCCCAATTTCCCTTTAAGGAGCTACTTGTCCCCTACTTTATATCAGACCCATTCCAACAGGGTTGATTCCACATCCTAGCCTCAAAAGAGGGCTTATGACTCAGGTCTGCTTAGGAGAATAACTGCCTCTTCCTAGTCCCAGTCATTGGCCAGGGATGTAAAAGAGGGCCCATGGTGAGCCAAGGAGAGCCAGCCTTGGCATGTTAATGGGTCTGGCGAAGGCTGACAGTGATTCAACATGTAAGGCATAAGCCTGGAACTCAGGAAAGCCATTTTGCCACCACACATGGGAAAACCTGCCCGAAAAATTAAACCAACCCAGAGGAAAGCATAATGAATCTGATGGAGAGCATCAGATTCCTAATAACATTTGAGCACTCAGATATGCCAGAAATCAGCCCTAACAAGTGGACAGCTCAGTCACAGGGACAAAGACAAATTCTATCTATCTATCTATCTATCTATCTATCTATCTATCTAGGCCCACGTTAGATCATTGGCTACCAAATGATCCAGGGCTTATTTCCATTTTATTAACGAGTAAATAACTCAGAACAGTGGAGGGACGTGATATAAGAACGGATTACTAATTGAGACTCCAGCCTAAGCCAACTGGCTTATTGTCTGCCAACCTCATCATGACACCAAGCTATTAAAGAAGGATACCTTCCTCTAGACCCCGGGCCACGGCCTGGATCACGACGCTCTTTATGTGGTCCACGTGAGATAGGTCTCTGGGGAGCAACCATACAACAGACATGGATACTCCATCTGTTCCTCTCATGTCCCGAAAGCCTCTAGGCTTTTTCACTCCACTGTCCAGGCCATTAATGAGCAAATGAAAGAACACACCCAAAAGAAGCAGCACTCCACACAAAGAGCTGCACCCTGACTTCTGCATGCTAACGATGACCTGTTTTTGGTGAGACGACAATGGGGTGTGCAGTGGGGAACACGAATCATCCTGGAGCCCAAGGTGAAGGAGACCGTGAGCAGCGGCTTCCTTCATAATTAAGTAATAGCTAAAATTACTTTCCATCATTACCAGGAGAAAATTACTTTGGCATTCCAATTTGGCACGAGGTAAATATTTTATGAGGTTCACGACCACTTCCCTCCCACCTTAACCTCAAATTACAAGTTAGACACTTACCAAAGTGGTCGCCTCTCTCCTCTCATTAAATGATAACTACATCTCAAAGGCAGGCTAGTCACAGGAGGGATATTATTGTACACACTCCAGAATATCTTCAAAAGAAAAACACTTTGTTTAATATACCTAGTATTGATTTACAATGCCACTAGATTATAAAATTAATGCATTAAAGAAAAAAAATCAGATTCTCATTAAGTCTTAACCATTCAAAATAGATTTTCTTTTCAGTATTCTTTCTAGTTCCCGACTAGAAAATGTAACATAGCATTAAAGAACGTTCCTTGCTGATGTCAGACCAAATTCTATGCTTCAGGAAGCTATGGTTATTAAACAAACATTCCTATGCAATGTATCTCCACATATAACTGAGCAAGGACCTTGCTAATGACTTTTCTGGCAGGTCGATGGCATCTAACAAAGACTGTAGTGCTGAATCCATGTAATGAACTGTATTTCCTTATAACACAGACCCGCCTTCTTTCTAAGCCCCGAAGGAGACTGTTCCACTCTGGATTCGGCAATAGCTATAGAAGAGGAGGCAGAGAGGGATCACCTTACGTACTGTCTCCTTTCCTTTGCTTCCTAGAATGAACAGGGAACAGCTCGGGTACCAAAGCAACAAGTTGCCCAAAACAGAACTCCATGTTCCTGTCCTCCCCAAATTCATATATGGAAACCCTAACCTCCAATGAGATGGGATCAGGAAGGGTGGTCTTTGGGAGGTAATTAGGTCAGAAGGATGGAGCTCCCACAACGAGATCAGTGTCCTGACAGGAAAAGCAAGCCCTCTTTCCATGGTGTGAAGACAGAACAAGACGATGGCTGGCTGCAAACCAGAACTCAACCCTGCAGGCACCCTGAGCTTGGACTTCTAGCCTTCAGAACTGAGAGAAACCAGTGTCTACTACTGTTTAAGCCAAACAGTCTGTAGTATTCTATTATAGTAGCTGGAACTAACTAAGACACAGGGCGGCTCGTAGACAAAACCAGATTATATAAAAATAACAGAATAATACTAACAGTAGTAAGAGTAGCAGTGAGAGCACCAGGCTTTGGCCCATGAACTTTTACATACGCATGTAATCTATCCTACTGAAAACCTCATTTAGGGGCCCAACTATTATTCTTGTTTTCCACATAAGGAAATGCAGGCACGGAGACTAATCTGTTCCAGAGTCGCTGTTTAGTATGGCCACTAGGATTAGGATGAGGATTAGGCTTAAAATAAGAAAACCCTTCTCAGACCGTTTGGAACAGGCCATAGTACCACTACATTATCTACTCTGTGTGTAGAATTACTACGCAAACAAGAGTTATCACTCTGGTGGTGAGGTCAGTAAAGGGGGATTGTCTGGGTTTCCTAGTAGATGTGAGGAAAGCGCAATTAACAGAACAACTAGAAAAATAAATCCTGGGGCCTTTTCAATGGGGTAATATCAGTAAATGAAATTTTTATGTAGGCTGGATGATACTCCTTATGAGGTGTTCAAGCCTGTCGGTGTACAAGTTAAAGCCAAATTAATGGCAAGAGCACCTGCAATGAAATGTAAGATAAAATTTAAGTCAGAAAACCACCTGACAAAAAAACAGAAGAGAAAACGACTTGGCAGTAGATTTATTAAGAATATCTTGATCCTTATACAAAAGTGGTGCTACACAGGAAAGGGCTGAAAATAGGTCAGTGGTAACAACAGCAGGCCCCCAAACAGGGATCTGTCCTTATGGAGGTATTCGCCCTATAATGGTTTGCTACTGGTGGAAATGGTAACACTGTTCCAATATCTGTCTGGGGTGTGAAAGTGAACAGACAGAGGTGGAATTCGAAACCCCACAGTTAGATTGCAAAACGTGGCTTTTTTTTTTTCAGAATATTTTAATATTTATTTTTGAGAGAGAGAGAACGTGAGGGAGCACGAGTGGGAAAGGGGCAGAGAGAGACACACACGCAGAATCTGAAGCAGGCTCCGAGCTGTCAGCGCAGAGCCGGATGCGGGACTCAAAACTCAGGAACCCCGAGATGATGAGCTGGCTTAACTGCCTGAGACACCTAGTGCCCCCAAAATGTGTGCTCTTAAATACTATGCTATTTCCTTTGAAAACATTACTATATGTTTTAGACACATCCTTCTCCAATCTTGGAAGCCACAGACCAGGTCAAGGAGTCACAGAATGAGGGATGCCTGCTAGAGATATCTTCCTGCCAGGAAATGCCCTTAACCACATTGAGTATGCTGGTTAGCTCTAGTCTGGGACTTGTGCGATGATGTGGCAGTGACCTGTGTAGAGTTTATGGATCAAATTATGCTAGAATAAAAATCCCTCCTTTACTAAGAGGACTTTGGTGCTGTTAACCTTCACGCCTCCTAACGGGGCACCCAAAACAAAGCACCTGCCCTTGTTCCCCACCCCCCTTCCAAAGTTCCCGTATCCTGGCATTTCACTGAGTGTCTGAAGCACCTTGAAAAGAACAACACAATATTCTCCTCATCCAGAAAGAAAACGCTCGAAGGATCGTGCTAAGGTTTGTAGCTGTAAAAGTTTCTCTTTTAAACCAGACAGCTGATTTTTTTTTTAGTCTTGGCACATCTGACAGGAGACTACAGCCCAAGAAGTTACAGCAATAGACTGAATTCTGACTTAAGGTACTTGTCAAGGCACATATTTACAAGTTTGTGTGTGAACACAAAACAGGAGCAAAACATCTGGTGATGCCGTTGAAAAGAGCCGTGTTTAAACTCTGTGGCACTAAACCGGTCTGTTTCCTTGTTGCAAACCTTATCCAATGTGTGGAATATTTGTTAAGTTATCCGTGGTAAACTGTGGTCCAGAAGTAGATGGTCTTCCTTCTGACATAAGAGCAGAAGGTCTCCATCGTAGCTTAGCGGCTATGTCACAGGCCTTTGTCATTCACCTCCCCATGTGGGCATTTCATCACCTCACATCATCACAAGAAGGCTGACTACTGGACAATATTCTGAGAGACAGAGAAAGACCACATTCGGGTAACTTTTATTATAGTGTATAGTTATAATTGTTCTATTTTATCATTGCTGCTGTTAATCTCTTACTGTGCCTAATTATAAACTCATCTTTATCATAGGTATGCTTGCACAGGAAAAAAAAAAAATCTTTGTATATGTAAGCTTCAGCACAAGGCAGTGTTTTAGGCATCCACAGGAGGCCTCGGAATGTCTTCCTGTTGGACAAGGGGAGACGACTGTATGCATGATGGTGAAATAGCTTGAGGAAGGAATCCAGCATTGCCCAGCTCCTTACACCGCCCTACCCACAGAAGTAAAAGAGCTATTTCACTGGAAGCTTGAGAATTCATGATGATATTCTCTGTAACACATTTTTATTTTTGTTCAAGCACCTAAATTTTACTACGGAGAGAAACTTGCAAATAGATTTCAAAAGCCAAATGGCTTTTAGGATTCTTATAACTCTCATCATTAATTCTAAGCGGCCTGCAAATAGTAGGTTGAAGCAGACGTAAGCACAATGTTTCTGTACAGTGCTTAAGTGCTTCTTCCAAAAGCCTGAATGATCACTCAAGGATAAGGACAGGCAGAAGAGTCAGGTATCATTCGTTTGCTCAACATTTGCAGACACCAGTGAGGGGCAGGGCACTGTGATGAGTCCTTGGGGGAGCAGAACTGCATATATGAGGGCCAGACTTGCCCTTGCAGTCTGCGCTTTGGTGGGTACGTTCTCAAGCATCATTCTGGCACCTTCCTTGAATGGAGGTAGGCTCATCAGTGGAGGTGAAAATCCAAGCAAGTCTACCTGGATTTAGGACCATGGTTCTCAGGATCACCTTCACAGTTCATGGGGCCCCTGAAACCCAACCTCGTTCTCCACATAATGAGCAGATAACAGCTATTTCATTGGACAATTTAATGATTCAAGGTGAAGTCAAAGGTTTGTGATCTGCCTAAAGTAAGGAAGCAAGATGTGGTTAGACTCACTAGACAGTAGTGACCACTTGAGGAATCCCTAATCCTCCAGTTCTGATTGGAGCCACCTGACCGTCGTCTGCCAAACAGATCATCATTCACTATCAGAAAAACTGACACATTTCCTCCTCGAGTTTCTACTGGAATGTTCTCAAGAACAGAAAAAGACAATATACTTGAAAATACTAGAAAAGAAAACAATGCCATGCTGTGACAGGCAACCGAGTGTAAGACAAACAAAAACACCCAGCAAATTATACCCCCTCCCCCCCAAAAAAACCCAAAATTCAGAATTTCTCTTAAGGGCCATAGCATATGAAGCAGGAGAGTAGTTTTTTAAGTTCATTTAATTATTTTGAGAGGAGGCAGGGGCAGAAAGAGAGGGAGAGAGAGATTCCATGCTATTAGCAAAGGGTATGAAGTCAGGACCCTGATACCATGACCTGAGCCGAAATCAGGACGTGGATGCTTAACCAACTGAGCCACCCAGGTACCCCAGAAGAGTATTTTTTTTTAATAATATGCAAATATTTTCCTTTATTAGGAATGAATTTCTAGTTGTCTGGAGCTTGCTTCCCACCAACTGGATCAACGATATTTGTGAGGAAGGCAGAAAGAATCCAGAACAAAGAAGACAACTGAAGAACTTAGAGAACATTTTTAACTGACAGCAGACACAACAGGCTGAAAGCCAAGTGCTTCTGATTGGCAAGAGCTGGGCACTTGATAGAGAAAGGGGTTTTGCTCTGAATTCCAAAAAGGCCTGACTTACAGAGAGAACCAAAGTTTGGAGGTCTGGTCATCGCTTGATGATAAAATAAAGGATAGGGTGTTAGGGCAATCTCTCACCACACAGGAAGTCACTGAATAAAATGCAAAGTCTGGATTGGGGAGCTAAGTGGAATTCAAACTTTGAGAGGAGAGAGTCCCCAGAAAAGCCTGGGGAAAGACATCAGAGCTGCGTGCATCTGGCTTCCTGAACAAGGCCCGCAGGTATATGTGTCTTTGTCAATGTTAATACTTTTAAGTGCACAGGGGCTTCACAGAATGGAAGTGAAAGCCCAGAGAAAGCGGTTGGACTCAGGAGCTTATACACTATTATAATGAAGGGTGATACACTGTGAAAAGTGACTGGCCAAAGGAGAAGGGGTTTGGGGCTCCCGACAGGTGGTAGGTTGGGGAGGTGATTAGGACATATATGGTAGACGGCTGTTGAGTAAGGTTTGCTATGCAGACTCAAGTGACAAGAAAGGGGGATACCCTTACAAATGGAAGTTTATGCCACATTAAAAGGGAAATTTATGCCCTGATGTTAGGCAGACAGGAGGGTAGAGGGCTCCTCTTGTGTCTGCTGTTTCTCAACTGTCTCCAGCTGAAAATAATTCTTATGCTAAAGTGGCATTTTAGGGGGTGGCATATTCCGATCTCCTTCAGAGACCAGGTTTTACATTTGAAGTGACTAAATTACTCTTCTTTGCAAGATTTAATTTGCCCCTTCAGCCTCACCCATACGAGGGCCCCCAGCAGAGACAGAGGATCATGGGTAACCTGACTGCAGTTCTATGTTGGCACAAATGGACAGTTACTATAAATGTTGATCTCATTATACACATGGTGAATAAATTAGATGATAAAGAAACCTGCCTTAACCTGAAATTAAGTCTGTGCTCCACAGACCCACGAAGCAGTCCTGGCTGCAGGACCTTTTGTCTGTCTTCAATGCGGAGACACTGAGTGTCTCTCTTTCTTACCTCGGTCCCTTCCCTTCACCCAAATGGTTCATTCCAGGCCATTCCATTGCAGGATGCCACCCACTGTGGGCTGCCCTTGTGTTCAAAATTTGAAGCAATCTTCACATCACTCTTCATTATCAGTGCTGACCTATAAACCTCTCCTGTTGTTTGTTTGTTTTTTTAAGTTTATGAGAGAGAGAGAGACAGCAAGAGCACAAGTAGGGGAGGAGCAGAGAGAGGTGGAGACAGAGAGAAGCAGGCCCCACACTGTTAGCGTAGAGCCAGACATGGTGTGTGTGTGTGTGGGGGGGGGGAGGGTGCTCACATGACCTGAGCTGAGATCAAGAGTTGGAAGCTTAACCGACTGAGCCACACAGGCGCCCCAAACCTCTCCTTTTGAAAGCGACAGCCCTCACTCCCCAGTGATGTGGAAGGCAATCTGTCGTCCTAACCTACTGATCCGTAAGAGCACAGCCATCCCACACCTTCTGATGAGGGATGATGTCTTGATTACCACTGGCAGTACACAGGTACAGAAGGAACACTCTTGATTTTAACAGATTATATGTATTTCTGATGAAGACTTTCTGTTTAGGATAAACGATGCTGGATATCCACCTACAAAAGAAATATGAAGTTTCTGTATTATGTAAATTTAAGTAAAAACTCAGCCAATTTATAGGAAATACCAGGGTGAACATGGCACAGGTGGAACACAGTATGGCCAAATCTTGAAGGGGATAACCCGGACGGCCGACACGGGATAGAGTGTTGGAGAGCAGTGAGTTTTCATGGGTGGAAATGCTGGTTTTGTGGTAGGAAAGCTAAAAGATAGTGGGGACGAGGGAGCCCTCTCTTGCAAATCACATTTGGCAGGTAGCTCTCCATTGTCTCACAGGTAAAATCAGCCATGTTCAGAAGCTGTGTCCTATTCTGTACTGTGTCCATTCAGGTTGTAAAAACACAGGAGAAATGTGGGAAGTTTGGAAATGTTTACAAAAGAGTGAAAGGAATCAATAAGCATCTGGAAAACACAACGAGATGAAAAATGGAATTTTCCAAGAAAGGCAGGAAAGTAGGAAATAAATTTAACTCCAAGCAAACAGAATTATTGTTGGCTACAGTGAGAGTGTCCTCAGCAGGGGTCAGTGGACCGTCTGGAGGCACGCGCCTCCCCACCTTCTCAGTCAGGGCAGAGTGAAAGAAAAAGAATTGAACTAGAAGTGGCGGGAGTTCTAGTCCCTGAGACGTGGCAAGATTGGCTGTTTCCACTAGATGTTTCCGAGCACTAACCTCTCAGTATCAGTGTCTCCAGCTAATAAATGGGAATAACCATTCCTCCCCGACTCCCATCAACATCTCTGATTTGCTGAAGGGCTTCAAAGTACAAAAAGACATATTATATCCTTATATATAAAGCAGTCATTAATAACACATGGTTCTCATATTTCATCCCAACAGGGATGGGGAAAAATCAAGGACACAATTAGGAATGAGTTTTTTAGTGCTGAAAGAGGGAAGGTCCAAAAATCAACACATGATCACAGAATAACAACACAGGGGAACCAAGGCATGTCCTCAAATGAATTAAAATTGGCACCAAAGCTAGTTGTTAAATACTAAGGACTATTCGCAAATGTTTAGGACACTCAGAGACTGGAATCCTCAAAGTCACTGACAGGTTAAATATGTTGTCGTGAGTAGAGGTGTCAGTAGGGGCATAATCTGGGGGATAATACCTTGAAATAAATAATCTACAAGTAGCGCTATGTGGTTTTCTGACAGAAAATGTGACTGAGGAAACTACAAAAAGAAGTTCCAACAGAAGTAAGTGAATAATGGCAGGTGAGGTTTATTATTATTATTATTATTATTATTAGATACTTACTATGTACTTTTTACCACCTTGTGCCATTTCATTCTCAGGGCCTCATGATACAATCAGTATCAAGATTCTCCCCATCTTGAAGATGAATAAGCAGGTACAGAGAAGTTAAGCAACCTGCCCGACCCCGTAAGCGGCAGACACGGGATACAAACCCAGGCAGTGTGACCGCTCTACACCGTCACCCACATCCTCGCCAGTCAACTGATGAGGCCAAGGGGTAGCATCCAACACCACTTTAGTAAAAGCTGCCAACGTCCAAGGGCTTTACTAAGTGCCAAGCACCACCAGGAACCGTCCACAAGCTCATCAAAACCTTGCTCAACCTTAGGGAGGTAGGCACTGCAATTATCTCAGTCTTACAGATGAGGAAACAGGGGGGCAGAGGCATCAGAGATAGGAAAGAACTTCCTGACCACTAAGGACAGTGTTTCATTATCACACCTCTCCAGGCCTCCTCAAAAGAGCCCCTTGTGCTAATTACTCCCTTGTGAAAGGTCAATACCACAGCAAAGCCATATATTTGTTTATGTGCTGTATATATGTATATATCTCTGACTTATGTATAAAAAGAGTAGGATTTTTTTTTACCCCACCAAGGATCACTTTTTGCCTCCATTGAGAACGTGGCCTACAGCTTAAAGGATCCTTATACAAGCAGTCAGTTGTGATTCAGGAAAGTGGTTCATTTATTAACTTCTCATTCATTCATTCATTCATTCAATCCTTCAGTATTTACTGAGGGAAAGGAACCAGACACAATACAGTATGGAACTGTGTTATTCCATTTATACGACATTCAATAAAAGACAGAACAAATCTATGGTGATAGAAATGTGAACAGTGCTTGATTCTAGAAGAAAAAGTCTGAATGCAAGGGCCCAGAGGAACTTTCTAAAGATGCAAATCTTTTTATCTTGATCTGGGTCATGGTTACACGTCTGCATACCTTTGTCAAAACTTATTAAACTGCATACTTACGAAATCTACATTTACTGAATTTAAATTATCTCCTAACAGAGTGTTCAAGAAAGTATTTCCCAGCATGTGCCAGCCTGGTTACTTTAAATTGGTCCCTGAAGCTCTAACTTGCTGCAGGATACCAAAGCCCAACCCAATGTTCTGTTGTCATGCAGGGTCAGGGAAACAGATGGACCCCTTGATCTGACTTCACCAGTGTTGTCTTGGAATCCCAGGTGGAGCTCTGATGACCCAACGTCATCACGGGGTGGAAAAAGTCAAAGGGATCTATGGACTTTCATGTGGAGGCAGGCTTCAAAATCAAGTGCTCTGAGATCTGTACAACGACTGCTAGGGAAGAGGTGACGAAAGTCCGCAACATCACCGCAGGGAAGAAGCGAGGGGAAGCCTTTCCCGGAATATGAGAGCACTTATCCCTCTGGACGGGGGCCCACGTGCTGCCTTGTGACACTGCTTGTACTTGGCACCGCATGGTTATTGACAGCAGCTCTGTTCTTTCGCCTTCCACATGCTTACGTCATTTTCTCAATTGGAACAGACATGGCCTATGGTCTGGGCTGTGTTTTTACACCCGGCTCAGTGACCAGGCATGACACCTTAAAATCAGATTCCCAGGACCACAGAACCAGGCACATCAAATTTTCTGAACCAAATACTGGGAAAAGTGTCTGAAAAAAGATCTTTGTGCTACTTTTGAGTATGAGAACCTGCCTAAGGGACACAATCTAGATGCCCGTCTCATGGAATTGCTAATACAATTTTAGAGGCACAACAGGAAAACTCCAAAGCTGGCCCTTCCAGAAAATTCAAGACAACTAGTCATTGCAAGAATAAAGCAGCCTTAAAATCCTTATTCTGTCTAAAACACTATATTATCCTCGAAAAGGGGGATAAACTTGATAGACTTTGCTTTTGAAGAAAATGGAAATATGATCAACTAAATAAACCAGGGTTTTTGGAAATTTTCTTCATAAGAGTTGGCCAGAGAAAGAACTAACAGATCTAAGCTTATACGTGTTGAGAACCTACCATGTATCAGGTATTCTGCTAAGCAGGGTATAAACATTATCTTGCTCACTCTTTCCAACCACTCCGGAGGTAGGTGCTATCATTATACCAATGTTTGCAGAAATTAAAAGGGTTAACATTTGCCCAATTTAGGATGATGGAAGCAGGAAACTGGCTTGAGACCTTCTACTTTCATGCTTCACACCTGCCTGCTCTTCCTAGGTGGCCTATAACCTTAGATGACCCTGCAGGGATATGATTTTGCCTCTCAGAGAAGGGTGAGAGAACCCAGAGAGGGAGTGGCCAGGCTGGTATTTGAATGGGGGGCACACATCCATGTAAGGACGCACCACAGCCTGCTGCCCCTGAGGGTCTGTGAAGGATTTAGGTAGGAACTAAGTTTCAGCAGGTCACTAAGAGAAGAGCAGGCCACTTGGACGTGCGCTGGGCCAGCCTCTGGGTTACACGTAGCTGAGCGCGGCTCTACCAACTTGGACCTGAGAGCTGACGCCCGATGTCAGAACCCTGGGTGGGGACGGCCAGCACGGCAGCCGTTTCAGGTTGGAGGATTAGAGGTCCAACATACACCACGTTCACCTGGGACGTCCACTTCCTGGACGTCTTACCTGGACTGTCTGCACCGTGTAGATTTTCTTCAGGTTCGAGGCACACTCAGCTGCTGTGGCACCAGGGAGGGATCTGAGCGAACAAAAGCAAAAGAGCAAAGAAACAAGAGAAACAAGTAGTCAATGTTCCTGAAAGAAGTCTGCAAGTCTTTGCACAAATTAGGTCTGAAACCACAGAATCAGGCATTTTCTGGAATGTTCTTTAGAATTCAAGATGTGAAATTCCTACTTTGTGAAGTCATGTGTTTGCTTCTCCTAAATGTAAGCATGTTTATTCTGTGGAAATTTAATTAAAAACAATTTTTTTAAAGGAAATGTATTTAAAAAAATATTGGAAACTTAAAAAAAAAACACATTTTAGAAAGCACTAAAATCGCCTTGTCACAACCAAATCTTTTGCTAGGACTGTGGAAAAGAAACGATGCCTACTGTGCAGGTAGGTGACAGGTAAATTGCAGGATCATTGCCGGGATACAGGTTTGAAAACCTTGTCAGTTCCCCGTTGGTAAATATTCACAAACTCTTTAAGAAACAGAGCAACCTTTTGGCAACTTTAAGAAAACACCATCACTAAAAGTCAACTGTAGTTTCACCTGAAATTTGCATACATTTCCAAAACACTTCCTTTTAGAAAAATTCTTTCAGTTACTTTCTCGGGCTGATTTAATTAGCTCTGGGGAACTCTGTGGTCAGAATACATTAATCTTTAGTTTGCCATATGTTCCACTAGATGGCAACATACTACAGGTTTATTCACCAGAAAAATCCGGCACCATTTCCTGGGACTGGGTCTCATCGATCCTTAGAAGCTAAGACTCTCAGTTCCTGCCACCTTTTCTTTCTCCCTACACTGAATTACCAGTTCTTGCTCAAGACCGTTGGGATTCAGGTATGTCAGGCCGAAGATGAAAACTCACCCCTCAAGTAAAGCTTGAAAGCCTCATGTCTGGTTGTGAGGTGAGAAATGGGGTTTGCTGAGAGGAGAACATGCTGGCTTATGGTTGACCCACTAGCATCAGGCATCTGTAAAAAATGATCTTTACTGGCCACTTGCAGAGACACAGCTCCCATGGAACCTGAAGGCATTGCGCTTTCTGGAGAGCTGTTAAACCATTGCACGCTTGAGATACACACAAAACTCACAGAGCACAGAGGCAGAGAGGACAGCAAAGAAGGATCGTGCCCAGGTATAGGGGGGGCGTGAGGTATGAGTGGCAGGGTTCTATAGAGTATAATTCTGGAACTATGGGCCAGTAAATGCTCTCTGGTATCTAACTGGAATAGAAAAAAATTATTTCTGAATACAATTCCCTTGTTTGAAGGTCACTAAGGAAGAACAATTATAGACCAGTTTACGGGCAAACAAAGGACCATGTTAAGTAGGTGAAATCTGATAAATAAATCTAACCCAAGTGTTTACGACTCTTTTCTAGTTGTTTATAAATATGCTGGACATTTTTTTAAAGCAATAACCAACATGATTGCATTTTCTTGCCAGACCTGAAGGCTCAAATAACTATGTTGAAGAGTGCGGTGAACAGTGAGGTATTCAATCAACACCTAACTCTGACAGTGACTGGGCCCCAGATCAATCAATCCATCAGCCCACAGAGACTGCCTTGACTTGGATAAATACTAATTTACTATTTAATGCAGGTTGTTCTGCTGCTTTTGGCTTAAATTATAAAAAGATTGAACAAAAAAACCGAGACAGACCTTGAACCTTTTCTGGATAGATTTTCACATGAGAAAATCTATTACTTTTATATGAAAACCTACTGGCATTTATTCTAATGTCTATTTCTTTTCACTTGAAAAGTATAGCTGACCTCTCCACCAAATATGCCCAGCAGGATATATCCCTGGATTACCCAAAGCACATAGGAGAGTATATACAGGGCTCCTTCCCTAACAGGGTGGGAGACAGGTTAGGATTCAAAGGAAGGAAATGTACTTTGTCTTTCCTTCTTTTTAAAAACGGTATGTTTCAAATTTTTACTATTTCTTAAATCACACTTCAATTTTTTAACTGTGCAGAAGGAGTATAACTGGAATGTTCACCTCAGACATTAGGTCAACTTAATACAATGTGAAGGTAATACTGTTTACCTGGAAAAAGTCACTGAGGAATATTTCCTTTATATGCCTCCTTTTAAATGCCTCTGTATCCACACTGTGGTCTTTTAGTTGCATTCTAGTATAGGAGACAACCATACAAAATCATTCAGGGTCCCTCAGTTTCACTGTCTAAGTCTTACAAAGAAATCTAGTTTCCAGGGTCCAGAAAGGGCTCTTGAGTACAACAACAAGGCAACTCCGTCTGGGTCAGATAATATTATCAGGAGCTAGTGTGTGAGGACACTCCTGCCGGTGTGCTAACCATTCCCCCTGCACTGCATACCTGTCAGTGTGCAAACGATTCCCCTGCACTGCACTCCTGCCAGTGTGCTAATAATTCTCCAGCACTGCATTCTTGCTAGTGTGCTAACCATTTCCCTTGCATGGCACTCGTGCCAGTGTGCCAACCCTACCCTCTGCTCTGCACTCCTAATGGTGTGCTGCACTCCTTCCAGTGTGCTAACCATTCCCCTACTCTGCACTCCTGCTGCTGTGCCAACCCTTCCCCCTGCACTGCCCTCCAGCCACTGTGCCAACCTTTTGCTCTGCACTACACTCCTGCAGACGCACCAACCATTCCCCTGCATTGCACTCCTGCCAGGGTGCTAACAATTTCCCTGCAATGAACTCCTGCCAGTGCGCCAACCATTCCACCTGCACTGCATTCCCACCACTGCGCCCACCCTTCCCCCGGCACTACACACTCACCCCTGCACCCCCCCTCCCCCAGTAGTGCCCCCCCCCCGTACACCCACCCTTCCCCCTGCAAAGCACTTCTGCCCTCACTGCACTCCCACCCATGCATCCGCACTTCCGCCTGTACTGCACTCTCGCCTGTGCGCCAACTTTTCCCCCTTCACTGCAGTCCCACCAGGGCACCCACCCTCACCCTGCACTGCAATACCTCCGGTGCGCCAATCCTTCCCCCTGCACTGCATTCCTGCCAATGTGGTAACAATTCCCCATTTCCCCTGCACTGCACTCCTCCTAGTGTTCCAAACATTCCCCCTGCACTGCACTCCTGCAGGTGCACCAACCATTCCACTTGCACTGCACTCCAGCCAGTGTTCCAACCCTTCCCCCTGCACTGCACTCCCGCCCGTGCCCCCACGCTTCCGCTCACACTGCACTCCTGCCCGTGCGCCCACCATTCCCCTGCACTGCACTCCTGCCGGTCCTAACCATTCCACCTCCATCACAGCACTGAATCCCTGCCACCCAGCTTTGTGGGAAGAGTCTTTCCAGTAGAGCAGAGAAAGTTCTCACACAAACCAACAGGATCACCCTCAGTGATAGGTGTCTTCTGATTAACATTTCGTGATGCTGATGTACTGGCATTTTAAGGAAAAATACCAGCTTCTATGGAAATTCGGTTTCCTAATTTCTTAATGGAGAAGGTTGGATTCTGTGATCTTCAAGGTTTCCTCTTGCTGCCGGAGTGTCTTCTGAATATCCAGGTTTCAAAGTAACGAAACAAGTGTTGTCGGAATTCCTGACAGTACAAAGTGGTTGGCTTGGCCAGTGTAGGAAAGGTATTCTTCTGTGAGCCAAATCTGATCGCGACGGTCACTGAAAAACACCACTATGCCTAATCCTCACGCCTGACCTGGGACATCTTTAACAAGCAAAACCACGTCATATCCACAGAATCAATTGTAAAAGGGTAATAAGCAAGCTGAGATTTTAAAATAATCTGCCTTGTAAACAGGTCAGCCTGTACTTGACTTGCCGGTTCAAAGTTGAACCAGAAGCTGCATCGTCTACTGTTACTGTTTCTTAAAGTAGCAATGCGGGTGGCTCAGGGCAGAGCTGCAGGCCTGGCAGCTGACCGCCCTGCACCCCTCCTCCCCGTGACTCTGAAAGAGACTTGTGCCGGCTGGAAGATAAATGTTTGCCCCGGAGGTAGTAAATCAAAGACACACTATTACTTATCTCACATACACAGTATATTCTC
The DNA here is from genome assembly GCF_023721935.1 of Panthera uncia. Classification (NCBI taxonomy): domain Eukaryota; kingdom Metazoa; phylum Chordata; class Mammalia; order Carnivora; family Felidae; genus Panthera; species Panthera uncia. The sequence continues at coordinate 37,422,218 of NC_064816.1, forward strand.
GTATCTTTAACAAACCTTTGTATTTCATTCATGTTACAAACCCAAACCTCTCAACAGAACCCTCAGCAAACCCTCACTCTGCAGACCAAAGAAGGTACTCATCTGGGCGTGATGTTGCGTGCCCCCCTCCCCCCAGGGGACACGTGGCAATATTTGGAGACATGTCCAACTGTCACAATTGAGGGGGATGCTACTGGCATCTAGTAGGTAGAAGTCAGGGCAATTGTGGAGCCTCCCAGAGGGCACAGGACATCCACCTCACCCCCAACAATGGATTATCTAGTCCAAATGTCAACAGAGTCCATGCTGAGAACCCCTGTCAGAAACATGTAACAGAGTCTCAGAGGATTTATAATTTATTTAGTTAACAAAGATTCACTGCACATCTCTTTTAGCTGATGGGGACACAGTTGTGATCACTCGACACAAAGACCTGTCCTCATGAAGTTTACGTTCTCGAACTGGCACCCCCGCTTTCTGAACTCCCCAGATTCCTGAAGCCAAAGAAATTATGATCTCTTTTCTTTGCCAAGGAGGGATGAGGTGGGAGAGAAAGCCATGAGAGGAATATACTTGTCGACGATGACCCTTCCTAGAAGGACACACAGCCAGAGGGGTGGGAAATCACAGAACCAGGGACTCAGAACCTATTTTCACATCCTCTGAATTCTATACCCCCTTTTTGAGGTATACAGCTGCAGCTGAGGACACAGGAGCAGAACAATAAATGCTCTCTGGATGGATCAGATTAAGGAGTTTGAAGTGTTCACCAAGAGTGTTCCGATTTAATGATATTAATGTAATGGCCTCCTTTTACTGAGCACGTGTCATATGAGAGGGTCTGGCTTCTATTGTCTCCAATCCTTTAGCAACGCGGTCAGGTTGGTGTCATCATCCCCACTTTATTAATTAGGAAACTGAGGCTCAGTGAGTCTTTTTAAGTAGCAAATCTGGGTTCTTTCCCTGATCTGTCTAGCTCTCATGCCCATGATCTTCCTCTTAAACAAGGATGGCTCCCAGTAAAAACCAGTCACTGGCGTCATGGGTGGTCACACATGGCCTCTTAACGGCAAATCCCTCTCTCATCTCTTTTTAGACTACCTACTCCCTTCTTGGACCCACCACCTGCTCCGGACTGTCATCCCCCTGCCAACATCCATCTGGCCACACTGCAGGGAGGGGGGCAGATGTGGAGACGCAGGGCTGGGATGGATGCTACCAGAATCCCTGGCAATAACGATACCCAAAAATGTGATATAAGGGACACAATTCAGTAAGAACACATGTACCGGTCATCATTTTCTGGGGCTGAACATGAGAAGAAGATACGTCACCAAATAACACGGGCAGGAAAGCAGAGGGGCTAAGAGGATCATCTTTAGAATGAATGGACTTGAGTTCCAAGTCCCAGCTCAGCCACCTTCCAGCTGGGTGATAAACCTGACCCTCTCTGACCCTCACTTCCTGTTTCTGAGAAGATGGTTTCTATCACCCATTGCTTTGCCACTTAGATGACATGAACGAATTCTATTTAAAGCATTTACCCAGCATGTGGCATTTAGTATGCAATTGTGGCTAACATCACCATCATCATCATCACCATCAGGGGCAGAAAAACAGGAACCGATGAGCATGCGATTAGAACTGAGAGATACTGAGTACATTTTCTAATCTGTGGGGCAGCCAGCAAGAATCCCAAGTCTGTGAGAGTTACACACACAGCTGAGAAACTCCTGTATTCCTTCTTCAGAAAAGAAAGCCCATCGGGTGCCGGTGTCTCCGGGATTAAGGCCAGAGCTACCCTGAGGGCTGTTTCCACTCCGAGTTGGCTAATTGAGAAGCTGTGATGGTTTAGGGCAGAAGTGAGAGGGGGTCCTTCGAGGTCTGCCAAGTAGGTGATTTGTGTAAAGACATCAGGGGAACTATTAATGTTACTTACACCGCAAACTCGCAAATCCAGCTTTATATTACTCCTGTGTGTCTTCAACTGCATAACAGAATAACAGGAAATGCATCTTAAGACTCTTTATGTAAAATTTCTTTTCATTTGGGGAGTTAGGAGAAGGCAGGAAGCCCCATAAGTTTGGACCAACAGTTCTACCTAAATGGTTTACAGACACCTAAGCACCATTTACATGCAAAAAGCTAATGTGTTACTTACAAATCATCTTTATCGATTCATTAAAGCAGGTCCCTGAGAATTTCACAAGACAGAACCCTTCCAGTTCAATTTAAGTCTGAAATGCTCCAAGGCGTTTTATCCTCTCCCTTATTCCAGAAATACTTACTGAGCCCCCAATACTTGAAAAGGCCATGTATCACGTGTTATGTGCATGCATTATGTCATTTCACCGTCATTAAAACATCATGAGGTAAACAGTGGTTGCAAACCCACTCTGGGTTGCAAACCCAGAAAAGCAAACTAAGTTTGAGGGTGGTGACTTGGCCAAAGCCACAGAGTTGACTAGTGGCAGAGCTGGGACTTGAACCATGGATGGCTGGCAACCTCTCTTTCCCACGAACCTGAAGTGATCACGTACTACCTGACCCATCCTCTGCTTGGTGGCATGAATACAACTCTGCACCAAGCAGTCTCAACCCTCCTGCAACTTGCAATCCTCAGTTTACTTCCCTGCAATACAAACGCACCTTCTCCATTCAACCCCACCCTTAAAGATACGGTTGCTACAGGTAAGGCTCATGAATAATTCATGGAGACAGAAGCCCTTGCGAATACTCCAGGCAAAGATCTTCACCCGTTACCTGGCTAGCTCTTAGCAGGCCACAGCACCACTTACCAGTGACCTGGACACCTGGAGATGCTTCTTAGAAAGAAAAGATGCTGGAAAGGTTTCCCCAAATCCTGCCTGCATCCTTGCCAAAGCGTGGTCAGTTAATTGGCGGTGTTGCTTGGGAGCTTGTTAGAATGACAGCATCTCCAGGCCCATTAGACACCTGTTGAGTCCTATGGGATTTGTATATATATTGAAGTTTGAGATGTGCTGGCCTGTGTCATCTAAATTAAGTCACCGTAAGAAATGCTAACAACTTGGGAAGTAAAAGCTAATGAACTACAGATAGCATCATCAAAAACACATAAAATCCCTCTTCCCACAGATGCATTTTTTGTCGTCACCCAAAGAGATGATCAAGATGAGGCTGTCGTTAAATGTGAAGGACAATCCGACACAAGCTCTTAAATCTGGATTTGAGGCAAGGATCTCTTCTTTGCAAATTCTGAAGCAGGGAGTCCCTGGCTTCATTTTTTCCCCCATGAAACAGGAGCTCGGTTTCTTCGTTTGTGAAATTAAGTGGGAGGACCAGATTGCCTCTCAAGTCCTACCTAGCTTCCTTATTTCAGGATATGAGATGTGGAAGAATTGTGTCCCGTTCATTGTTCACGTTCACAAGGAAGTGGTGTTCAACAGGGCTAGAGACACCAGTGCTTGGGGTCACACACAGTCCTGAGTTCAAATCCTGTTTCCATTTTGTACTGGCTGGGTCACCTTAGTCAAGGTGCTTCTCTGGGCCTCAACTTTCTCATCTGTAAAATGTTGCTGACACATCCTACTGCAACATTGTGAGAACCTTGTGGGTACTTACGTACCGCACCCAGGGCAGCACCTAGCCCAACAGAGTACACAGGAATTAATACTGACAAGCTAGAGTGGAAAAAGATGTGAAATTTTGCAAACGGTACAATATATCCACATAACGTATGCACACACCCAATGTCCAAGCACATGATAAATGGTTGGTGAAAGAAATGAATACTGACAATATTCCACCTTGTATGAGTGACCACTTCATTTGAGCCAAGGGAACAACCTTAGAGAGGGAGAGTTGAAAGCCAGGGATAGGTCTCATAAAGCCAGTCTTGTTGAATTTACTGACATCCGGCTCAGCAGTCAGAGGGAAAGTCTTGACAGGCTCAGTTCTGTGATGAAGAGCACCCCTCCTAAATCGTTCACTCCATTAAAGCTGATTTCGACTTAATCACTTTTATTTTTTTTAATTTTTTTCAACGTTTTTTTAAATTTATTTTTGAGACAGAGAGAGACAGAGCATGAACAGGGGAGGGGCAGAGAGAGAGGGAGACACAGAATCTGAAACAGGCTCCAGGCTCCGAGCTGTCAGCACAGAGCCCGACTCGGGGCTCGAACTCATGGACCGTGAGATCATGACCTGAGCCGAAGTCAGACGCTTAACCGGCCGAGCCACCCAGGCGCCCCTCAACTTAATCACTTTTAAACACACCTGTGGCTTGCGGCCACACCAGCTTCCTGTTTGACAGTCACATACAAAAATGGTCCAGGGCCTATCTGGAACATTTAATAACGCATCTATTGAAACACGCTTCATAGTCTAAATGCTTTATTTTTGCACGTTTATTTTTATTTTTCCAGGCTTCCATCTATTTTCATTCCTGGCCTCTAAGCTCCTGGACACTAGCAAATGGAACTCTTTCCCTCTTGGCATATAACGAATCCCTGAGCACACAGAGGTTGGGTGGGAGAGAAGTGTGACAGTGTCAGAGGTGACAGGAGCACTAGGGCCAGGTTTTGGACTGTCACCATGCCAGACCACTGACGTCCTGTGAGCTGTCTCAGGTTTGGAAATAAGGAAATGGCATCTGTAATAATAAAAGAAGGAAAATACACTTTTTAAGCAGCTAGTGCCAGGGAAGGGCTTATAACTTTCCTGGGTGAGAATGTTTAGGGCCTTCAGGCCTACCTGTGGGAAGGAACCAATGACCCAAAGACTGAGGTCGTGAGCCCCTCCTTCAGAGCATTTCCCCACCTGAGCTCCCTGGAGACCCTTTGCCCTGTCCAGAAAATAAAATCCTGGGACAATAAGAGAGACTGTGGGTTCAGAAAGGCAAAAATGAAAGCAGGAAAGGAAAAGTCGAGATGCCAGCCACTCTGTCCCTGTCAGCTATGGCAGTCTTCTACCCTCACCTGGTCCCAAAAGGCCACTCTATGAACAAGAATGGTATTGAGATCCTCTCCAACAAGCATGGCCTCGTCCCCATATCAGATTTGTTATTAGGAGCCCACCATTGGAATGCATGTGAAAGCACCACATCGTGAAAGGGGGCTCCCTCTGGTACCTCCTGGAACTCTCTACTGATGCTAAGGAAGCATGTGGTACAAAAGACGTCCCTTCCGGGAGGCCCAGAACCATGCTGTCATTGTGCATGTACTGTTAACGGTGAGAACAGGGATGGGCAAATGATATGCTCAGTTAGCCTCATCCATAAACAGAGCAGTAATTCTTCATGTGTGATGGGTAAGGCATTTGTCACAAATATGCATTCCATCTCAGGGGTCTGAGAGAGCAGGTCCTGGGCGGGGTTGGGAGCCTCTATTTTAAGAGGCACAGCCAGGTGGTTCAGATGTAAGTGGAGAGAGATGACAGTGAAAAACACTGGTTGGGTGGAGGGAAACCCCGATGGGGTGGGTTGGTGGGAGGCTCACGTGACTGGCCTACCTTTGTGACTAAGACACAAGCACACAAATACTCCCTAAGCACCTACTATGTGCACTGTCATATCCACTCCTAGGGAGCCAGACATGAGGCAGTCCAAGTCTCATGGTCAAGAAGGAGGGACAGAGAAGCAATCAATAATTCTTAATATAAATAGTGGCCTGTAAAAAATGCTGCAGGTGCACAAAGGAGGTGGTGGGATGAATCCTGCCTAGGCCAAGGGCTAGTTAAGGACAATTACAGAGTTGGCATCTTTGCAAGGCCTTGAAGGATGCATGGCAGCCTTTCAGGTAGACTAAGGGGAGAGAGGCATCCCAACCTGAAGGAACATCATGAGACAAAGATCAGAGGCTGTCAAGTCCACGGTTACCAGAGAGACGACACGCTGGGTCCAGGGAGACGCACAGAGAGTGGTGTTTCGGAGTTGGGGAGATACAGGTGATGATGACGCTAAAAACAAGGTGGGTTTCACGTTAAAAACAGCAATGTAGACGTTTATAACCTGCAATCTACAGATTTTAGGTTTTGTTTTTGTTTTTAACCTGCGGAATGCTTTCTTCAAATTAGAGTGGCCAGTTTCTAAAATAAACCACCACCAACAAAACCAATCAGAGCTGCTCTAGTCAAAGGAGGGTGGCGATCCAGAATCCCACCTGCTGGGAGCACACAAGCCCACAACAGAGGCACCCTGAGGTGGTGACAGATGGAGTCACAGTCCACTGCTGTGGCACAGGTGAAAAGGTAGGGGTTTGGAGTGGCAAGACCAGGTACAGTGTAGAAGGCTAAGCCTGGAAGCCCAGGTAGGGGGGTGCTGGGAGAAGGGAAGAACTTGGGGCCAGGCAGGCTAGCATGTACCTGGGACTAGAGAGCACCAGGCCCTGCAGAGGCACGGACATGGAGGGGAGGGGCCGGATTAGACTTCCAACAGGGGACCAGCCATTGGAAGCACAGAACTGGATGGAGTAGTGTACTTTGAGAGAGGAGTCAAGGAACAAATGGAAATTCCGACTCTGAAAAATGTGTCAGATGGTGGTATTGCTAAGCAGCATGTGGAAGACTGGGTGTCTAGAACTCAGGAGAGAGGTCAGGGCTAGGGAGGCAGATTTACAGAATCGGATGAACCACCATGACAGAGAAGGGGAAGTCACCAGGGGTATAATCCCACAACCCCGAACTATTCAGGGTGGGATGGCTGGTACCAGGTGCTGATCCAGGAGCTGAGGGCAGGATGATGCAGAAAGGACTCTGGGAAGCCGACATGCCAGGGAGAGGAGACCTGCAAATGCAGGCTCCTATGGAAAAAACAAAGGAGGGTCGGGGGCACGGGAAGTGTGTGTCAGGATGTGTGTGCCATTTTGCATCAGTGGTTAAGGAAGGCCCTGCTGAGAAGATGACACATGAGCAGAGACCAAAAGGAGAGGAAAGCCCAGTCCTAGCAGGTGAGTGAGGGAAGGGCATTCCAGGCAGGAGGGGCTGCTGGTGGTAAAGGCCCATGCTTGGGATGACAGAGAAAGACCTAGAAGGGTAGGAGAAAGAGTGAGAGGGAGACGAGGGTGGGGGAGGGAGGGGGAAGGTATGTTGGGTGGGGACAGGAAATGCTATAGCGTCTCAAAGGCTATTGTAAGTACTTTGGCTTTTGCTGAGTAAAAAGGAGAGCAGGCCTTCACTTAGGTATTACAGGGACCACTTCAGCTGCTGGGATGGGAAGGGACTGTAGGGGGTCAGGGTAGAAGCAGGGAAAATAGTCAGCACGCTCCTGCAATGGCCCAGGTGAGAGAGGTGGTGTGGCTCAGGGTTTAGGATGCGGGTGGAGAGAATGCATTGGGTTCTGGATACATTTGGATGGTAGAATCAACAGCATCTGCTGAGAGTGGATGTAGGGGAGGGAGAAGGAACAGGAGAAGAAAAGGAAGGGAGAGTCACAGAAGTCTCCAAGAGTTGGGGGCTGAGCACCTGGAAGGATGGACTCACCGTCAACTGCTCTTATCTGAGATGGGACACATGGAGGAAGACAAATTGGGGAGAGAAACTGAAGAGGTGGTTTGACTTGTGTCGAGTTCACATGTGTATCAGACGGAGACAGAGAGAAGGAGACGGATGCACACGTGTAAAACTGTGGGAATCACCAGCAAAGTGATGGAACTAAAAGCCTTGTGACTGAACGGCATCACTGGTGTGGTGTGGATGGGGACAAGAGGCCAGAGGACTGAGTCCCATGGACAATACTCAGAGGAAAGGGGGTCACCACGAGATGAAAACAAAGCACTGAGAGAGAGACATGCAACCAAGAGTAGCCTCTAAGATCAAGACAGGATGCAGCTTTAAATACCAAAAAAAAGGGGAGGAAAAGTCTCCGTCCTATATCCCCAACCAAAATTATACCCCCATATGCTTGAATTCTTAGCCATACCATCTAATTTAAAACAACAACAACAACAACAACAACAACAACAACAACAACGGACTTACTGGAAATTACTATTGAAAATGCAACTAACTCTACTAAGGGACTCTCCCATTCATTCATGGGGGGAAATGAGTTCAGGTTGCTGGCCTCCTAGCACTGAGTTCACACAGGGTGCTCCATCCAGGGACTATTAGTGTGTGTGGTGGCGGGGGGGGGGGGGGGGGAGGTGGTAATTTGGGAGCTTCAGGTAACAGTGTTGTCAGCATTTATTAAACACTTATTCTATGCCAGGCACGCATGTGAGTATTTTATACTCATCCAATAATCCTTAGAACAGCCCTATGAGATATAGTCTATGATTATTCCCATTTTACAAACAATGAAACTGAGCATTTAGAGTAACTAGATCACTTGTCCATGGACACACAGTAGGCTGAAAGGGACAAGTAGGTAGTAGGTGCCAAAAGATAGTCTACGTGCCTCTACGTGCTGTGGAACTCAATACCGATGCCCTCAGTGGCGGACATCAGCTATGCTGGGGTGAAGGTTGCTTTGGAAGGCTCTCCTGAGAACATCACTACTCTCTATAGAATCCTGTTTCCCTAGGGAGGAATGGTTACAAATGAACTTCTAGAACATAATGTGTTCACAACCCCACAGGGAAGGAGACCAACCTACAGAAACAGAAGGGACTCCCAGAGAAGGAAATACAGCTCAATAAAAGCCATGGGGTGAGTGGTCAGGTAAAATGAATTCAAATGAAGAATGCTGGAAGTAATTATACTTTCTTTTTTTTTTTCTTTTTTTTTTTTTTTTTTTAGTAATTATACTTTCTAAGTTAATGTAATTATTTCTATTACAAATTTGGACACTATGGACACTATTTCATTTGACTGCTGGCTTTCAGAGATCAAAAATGCAGAAATACAGACCAGGAGAGCTCGAGTTTGTGTCTTCAATGAAGTTACTACATTCTTATCCTAAAAGATCCCAGATATTCTTAGAAAGTTATTTACTGTTATGTAGTATTAAAATCTTGGACCATACTTAAAATGCTGTGCCTTTAAGTAGGCTAATTTGTGACCTGTTTAAAAAGAAACTCCCTCAAGCCTGTTTCCACCAGTCAAGAGTTTCCCCATTATAGACCAGAGATCCAAGTTTACCTTGAAAACATATACCAGGTAACAACATTAGTTACAACACACCTTTGAAAACAGACACATAATTTCATTCTGCTAAAGTCTGCCAAAACCACTCCTGTTATGACAGTAAAATGCTTTCTTAGCATCCCATAATGAAAGTGAAAATGTTTTAGATAACGAGACTCTTGAATCTACCCCACCCCCTACTTCTTTGGGTCCCCGGAAAAGGCAGTGGCTCTGAGTTTCAATTCTTACAGAGGGGTGCTATTTCCAATAAGAAGAAAGGAACGAACTTATGTCCCTTAAAAGGGTGAATATCACTTTTTAAAAATCTTGCAGGCATGTTATGGAAGGCTTTTAAAGACCTGACTTGGGTCTATTAAGTAAATTTCACAGAAAACAGCCATACACCTTCCTCCCTAACGCTTAACCAGAGAAAGAGTGTCATCAAAATTTCCATAAGCTCTTGGGACAACCTTGAGGTGTCATCGTTGGGCACCCACTGGGTGACAGATACCAAAAAGGGCTTCACATTAGTGAATATATTCATTTGTCAAAAACTTCTCATGCTCCTGCTGTATGCCAGGTACAGTTCTAGGTGCTGGGATACAGCAAAAGTCAAGGACAAAGTCCCTGCTCGTTGGCTTTTAACAGAGGAGAAAGTACCCAGGGACTGAGACAGACTGAAAATAAAGTGATTCATACAGAATACTATGTGGCAGCATTAAGCATTACAGAGCAAAATAAGCGAGAGCAGGGGAACACAGAATGACTGCAAGGTTTGGGGTGTGCTAATTTGGATACGGTGGTCAGGGAAGCATCTCTGAGGAGATGGCACCTAAGCCGTCCCCCGAGAGAGCCATAATTGTCCCCGCTTTACTGACTAGGTGAGGTATTGCTCACCGTTGAATTCCCAGCGCCTAGAAGGCGTGTGGCTGCACCGTAAGTGGTCAGGAAGGACCTGCCCAGGGTTTGAGCAAGAACGCAAAGCGGTGTCGGCGGCAGTTTCGGTGGGGCGCGGGGTGCAGGCCCCCGCTGGGCCGCGATCCTCGCCACCCCGGCACACTTCCCAGGGGGCCGGCCGGTCCGCTTTCCCGAGCGCTGTCACCGCGGAGGTCGGGTCCCGAGCTCCCCCGGAGCGCCGCGGGGGCAACCAGGACAGCGCCGCTCTCCCCACTTTACGGCGGGGACCCGACGACCCCCGACCGGGCCATCTCCCAGGGCCCGGCCAGGGCGGCCGCCCGCCGGCACGCTTCCTTTGCGGGGAAGAAAGGGGGGAAAGTGCTGCCGAAACTTTTGGGGCTGCGCCTGTGCCCTTCCGGGCGGAGCCGAGGCCGCCCAACACTCGCTCGCCCCGGCCCAGCCCCGGGCTCCCGACCCGGCTCTGCGCGAGCCCTGGGGGCGCGGGCGGCCGCGGAGCGGGGCCGGGGGG
>NC_064816.1:37433085-37460499 GCF_023721935.1 Panthera uncia
CCTGCCGCCGGGGGCACGGCACGACCGGGCCGCCAGACCGAAGCCGGCCGGCCCGCTGCGGGCTGCGGGGCCCATTTGGCACCGGCCTGCATCCCGCGGCGGGGGCGGGGGGCTTGGGGCGGGCGGGGGGAGACCGACGGCAGACCAGCCTGCGGGAGAGCAGAGCTGCGGCCGGGTATGGATTAGCGGGCTCTGGGGGTCGGGGAACAGAGGACCGGTCAAGGAGAGGGCTCACTCTGCAGCCAGACAGGGGACCGGAGAGATGGATGGGCGGGCTCCGGAAAGATGGAGGGATGGACGGACAGACGGACCAGTGGATGGAGTTTCAGACGCACAAGTAGGGAGGCGAAGAGGGGTGCATAGAAATACCAGCAGTCTGAAGGATGGGTGGGAAAGCTGGCAGATGGTTGGAGGAGGATGTAGCGATGGAAGGGCAGATGGAAGCACAGTTGGATGTGACAGATAGATGGCAAGGGGAACCGCTGGCCAAGTGGATAAAGAAAGTGGAATGCCCAAGAGTGCAGGAAGAGAGGCCGGGCAGACACAAGGCAGGAACCTCTGACTTGGGCATGAGGTGGTGATAGGTCGGTTCTGTATTCTTCCTGGTGTGCATGTTTCCCAACTCAGCTAATTTTAAGGGAACAGAGCTCCCAGCTCAGCCTTTCTGGGGCCACCATATGTCTAGAGTCAGGCACCAAGTCTGGCCCAAAGGCTGGCCAACTTCAAACAAAGGTTCTCAGAGTCAGTCTAAGTTCTCCAGATTGGCCCCAAAGCACCTTCAAAGAAGGAAACCAGGAACTCTCGAACACAGAACCCTCTGTTTTCTGAACCTCGGAAGACAGAGGATGTCACTGTGGCCATAGATTCCTGGGTCCAAAGTAAGAGCAATGCTCCCAGCACAGCTCCTTGACAAGTTTCTGTCACTCTCTTTCAAAAGAAGAGGCATGGGGGCCTGTGAACTCACAGGCATAACTGGTACGGGCACGGATGCCCTCTCAAAGCTTGAATGTTGGTTAGGTCCCTCTCTGGCCTTTAACAGCCGTGGATGTAGATTTCCGTCTTCTCAGAGATTTTCTCCCTGGCCCAGCATATGTTCGTCTCTCGGCTTGAGCATTCAGTGGGATGAAAGAACTGTAAAACCAGATGGGTTCAGGGACTTCACAGGCATTGGAAATGCCTATTATGCATCCCAAGATAAGTGCTTTCCCTAAAAGGTATTTCAGTTCAGATAAAATGACAAGCTAAACAAGACCAACGCTTTGTGATCCCTACTTCAAACACAATTTGTATACAACATACGATGCTGAAAGCAGTGACATATTTATAAAATCCTTCCAATTCTGAGATCCTTGGGTTCCTTTTGGTTAGAGGCAGGGTTTTTTGTTTAATTTTTCCTTCCCCCCCCCCCTTTTTTTTTTCAAGAAAAGGTGTATGTGGTATTGTTTAGGCTGTTCTGAGCATTTTATACTTATTAATTCATTTAATCCTCATAACAATCCAATAAGGAAAGTACTATTTTATGGATTTATCCATTTTATGGGTGAGGAATGCAGAAGTTAAATTAATCCCAAGGTCACACAGCTAGTAAGGGATAGAGCCAGGATTTGAACACAAGTATTCAGACTCCGGAATCTAGGCTTTAAACTGTCAGCCTCTACTGCCGTTCTAATGGGAAAATGAACAGGTCCACATAGTAAAAATAAGGCAGTAAATAGTCAGGCCTCCCTCCCTCTGAAGGCCATCAATCTTCCCACCCAGAGGAAACCACTGCTAACAGTTTCCTTCCGGAAAAATGCAAGTAGGCACATAAAAGCATGTATCTAGACACAGAAACTGTGTACCTATCTATATCTTTTAGAAGAGAAATAGAAGCATTTCGTAACATTGCTGTGCCTCCTTATCTACTTGATATATTTGAAGATTTTTTTTCCATATCAAAACATATACACCTACTTCAAGGGCTACAAAGTAAACCATTGTAAAGAAGTAATGTGATTTAATTCACTAGCTCAAGATTGATGTTGTTTATAGTCACTTTCTTTTATAAGTAATGCTACCATAAGCATTTTTATATTCAATGTCTTTCTTCAGCTGCATAAGTTTGTTTCAGAGTAAGTTTGGAGAAGTAGAATTTTGGCCTGCATTTAAAAATCTGACACATATTGCTAAATTACTGTCCCAAGCAGTTACATGAATTTGTATGTAACTGATTTGTAAATAATGGTTGCCTCTAAAGTTGTGTTTATTAAGTGATATTTATCTTAATAAAGTTCTAAGGTAGAAAGGGACTTTTCCCCTACTAATTATATTAGAACTTGTCAAACTGTCTGGTCTAGTTTCTTCCTTCTGTCCTGCAACAGAAGGTTAATATACTGTCAACAACAAAGGGTTATTTTAAAAGTTTTATCGGTAATTTCCAAAAGAGAGTAAGTACCACATGATAAATTACTTCCAGAATTCAGAACTAAGAACAGTCTGGCAATTTTTCTTTAGTGAGTAACAATTATACACCTCCCTCTCTTTTTGCTTTGGCTTCCGGGATGCTCACAATTACATCTGATGTTTAATCATAACACTGATAGTCACCAATGAAGAAGCATCTCTATTTTCATATTAACTTACTCCTATTTTGTTTTTAATGACCTAATTGCACATATGCATCTTATACCCTGAACCCCTCAAATCTAATTTGGAAGTAGGTGATATACAAAAAAAAAAAAAAAAAAAAAGTTAAAGGACCTTAAGATTAATAAAACAGGTCGGGCAACATGGCTAAGGCGAGAGGCAAGCAGAGAACAATGGGCATAATTTTCATTCGCTTCCCATTCGAAATGTGTAAGACACTTAACTGTTGTTGCTGCTTTTCAGAATCATCCTTAGAAGATAAAAAAATTAGGACAATTCCCCTCCTCTTCCCCACTTTGCAACAGGACATCAGGGATTAGAAATTCAAGGCAGAAGGGAAACACGGAGGTTATCTAAGCAACCCCATCATTTTACAAATGAGGAAACTGAGGCCCAGAGAGGTGAGGTGACTTACCCGAAGCCACAGCTCTAGGAAATGACAGAGGCAGGGCTAGAACGTGCGTAGCTTGAGATCCAGGCCAACGTCCTCTCCCACTGCGTAACACACACCTCAGACGACTGGGGTAGCAGGAGGGAGGAAGAAAAGGTGACCCCACAGCCCCTAGCAACGAAAACAACAAAAAGGACTTGAGGCACTCATAAATAATTAAGCAATTAGCTGCAGCAGCTACTCCCCTCCCCTCCAGTATCCAGTCACCAAGGCAACTTGGGCAGGGTGCCTGCTGGTTGCCTAGTAACAACGTGGTCTGCTCCCTTGACATGCTCCCTAGGCATCAAAGGATTTGAGAGCTGGGAAGAGCCTTAGACAGGGGTCCCTATTCCAACACCTTCATTTTCCAAATGGGGAAATAGAGGCTCAGAGAAGCCGAGTAACCTGCCCAAGGTCACACAGCTCCTCAGAGGCACAGCTAGGCTCCATTTCCAGTTGCTTTCCATTGCACTATGGCTGCCTTGGGGATGCTGAAGATGAAGGAGAGGAGAGACATCTTTCCACAGTTCCTAGAAGAATGAGAAAGTAAGAGCAAGCCAGCAGGCAAGAAAGAGACAGAGACCTTGAGCTCTCATATGCAATTAGCAGGAGCTGGTAATCCCATCAGCCCAACTTTCATCATCGCCATGGCAACATGGGTGAGGCGGGTGCTGGTTGCCTAGGAACGAGTGGTGCTCTCTCTTCACTCACATCCAGCTCCCTGGGAGTCACAGGAATAGTAGAATATTGGAGCTGGAAGGGAAAAAGGGATCCTAACTCAGTGTCCTCCTTTGACTAACGAGGACACTGAGGTTCAGGGGCACTGTGCAAAGTCACACAGCCACACAGCTAGCTAGTGACAGGGACTCATTGTTGGCCAGCCAGCTTTTCTTGAATTCCCTGCACTTGATGCCTCTGTCATAGCACGGTGGGATGGAAAACTTCACTCAGTAAAGTCAAAACACAGGAGAGGAATTGCTAGCGGTCCCCTGGGAGGACTTCTACCACCAGTCTAAATGGTGACAATGCTGCACACAAGGCCTTGACACACAGCAGACAAGAGGTATTGTGCACGGTAGTTAAACACAGTGTCTCCAAAGTCAGAGAACCTGAGTCAACAGCTAGCTCTCCCCAAACCTGATAAGCTTCTTGTCCCCCGATGGCTCAGTCTCCACATCTGAGAAACGGGCATCTTGACATTCCCTGTCTCGTAACTCATCATCAGGAGTAAATGAGACAACACCCAGGACAAATGCCTGGCATACAGTAAAGATGCAGTAAATGCTAGGTGTTCATTTATTTTACATTCAATAAATATTTATTGTATGTCTGCTATGCACATGGCACTGTTCTGGGCTCCTGAAATTCATTAGTGAGCAATACAGACAAAAGAAATCCCTGTTTCAGTGAGCTTAATTTCCAGTGGAATGAATACGTGTGTGTGTGTGTGTGTGTGTGTGTCTATGAATGACTATATATAAACACAAACACTTATATATGTATCTACATATATATGCATTACATATATATTTAAATGTTTGTTGAAGGGGCGGAGGAACTCATTGCCAATGTGCTATGTTTATGTTACCAGGCTCCTTCTCTAAGACTGAGAAGTTTCCTGTTTACAGGGTGTGATGCTATAAATATGCAGGCCTGTCTTGGATGTGGGAACTCCCGGTTTCCTTTCTTTTAAAAGCTCAGAATAAAATGGAAGGCAGTGGCCACTAGATGGCAGACCTCAGTCTCTCTAGATTCGAGGGACAGTGAGGCCAGGCCCTGCACAAGCTTTCAGTAAAGGCAAGTGTTGCAGTTGGTCAGTCCTAGGAGGGGCCTAGAGGAGTGGGAAAGACTTGAAACACCTCTGGGACACTGAAGATGTTGGAATTTAAGAGTGATTGCTTTAGGGAAACTGAATTCTACTTTAACCAAGATCCTGCCATGGGTGAGCTGTGTGACCTTGGTAAGTTATTAACCTTGCTGAACGCCAGATTCCTCATTTGGAACACGGAGATAATGAGAGCTCCCTCCATAGGCTGCTTTGAGGCATGTATGAGAAACACGTTTGTGCACCTTGCAACGGGCACACAGAAAAAAGCTCAACCAGTGTTACTTATCTAGAATCTGAAAGACCCTGATGGTCTGATTTCAGAGTTACAAGTGGAAGGGAAAGGGGTAAATGAAATGGCATTTGTTGAGCATTTGCAACGAGGAGACTGAAGTCCTCCCAGCCACTGAGCCTGGAAAATGTGACATCCAGGTTCAGTTGACACATCCTCCATATCTATATCCACCTATCAACTGGAGTCCCCGTTTTGTTCTTCCTGCAGCCCTTGCATTGGTCTTCCTTCTTTATTCCCACCAATAACACCCACTCCTAGTCTCACCTCCTGACTTCCAGCCAATCACAACATCCTTCTGACCAGTCTCCCTGCTTCCAGCACTTGCTCTTCTAACCCAGTGATGGACGGTAGGCTCAGCAATAGTCTCCAGCCCAATCATGCCTAAAGTGTTTCACCAGCTCCCTGCTGCTCTCAAGATCTCTTTCTGGCTGCAAGCAAGGCTCAGTATCTCCTGCACGTTTCCTGCCTTTCCAACCACATGGCTGCACTCTTCCCCTTCCTTAAAGCTTCTCGGTAGACTTGAGGCACCTGCACACGCTGTTTCCTCCGCAAAACCACCAGTCTCTGCTCTGCACGACTGGGTTCTTCTCCCACTGCCGCCTCCTGGACAAGACCTTCCCACCATCCAGCTCCAAAGCAGATCCTCTTCTCCACCGATTATTTCCCTCATGCACAGGTCACAGCTGCACGGATCTACTGCCCATCTCCCACCCCAGAACATCCGGGCCAAGAGAACCAGGACCCTCTGTGCCCCTGGTACCCAGCCTAGGACTGACCACATGGATGGCATGCCACCAAGATTTGTGAAGGAAAAGAACTGGGTATACAGCAGCTGTTGATTGAAAGGGACACAGTCCATGAAATCATTTCCTAATTTCTAGTCTTTCTCCTCTGCTAGTTTATCCTTTCTTAGGATGGTATATTACTCTTACCCAAAAGCACCTTTTTTCTGCTACTTCTTTGCTCAACCTGCATGGCTGCCTGTCTCCCACAGGCTGAGGTCTGAAATCTCCAGTCTAGCATTTCCAATCCTCCCCACTCAACCCACTTTTCCAAATGCATTTGCGAGTATATTTCTAAATATATTTGACCATGTATATATAGACATCTAAATTTGCATATACTGAGAAATATATAAATATATATCAAGTAAATGTATTTTGAAAAACATATATGTATATTTTGGGATGCACCGTCTTCCTCTTGCTTTCTTCTTCAACTTACAACTTGTTCTTGCAAATCTTCAGCTTTGCCAAAACATGAGCCGTGCCCCCCCCAAGGCAAGCTTGCGAGCCCCTTCCCCACCACGGTCTCCCCAGTTCCTAGTGCAGCGTCTGGCACATAGGAAATTCAACTTTACTGTATCTAAGATCTGTCTACTCCCCTCTCAGTAAACCTACTGTGTGTACGCACAACTCCCCACTTTTTCCTGAGCCTTTAATTCTCTTCTCTGCCCACCCAAATTCTCTAGCTGTCTGTAGCAGGAGATCAGTCACCAAGCACACTCCCGAAAGGGGCAAGATCAGAGCTCTGGAGCCAGGGCTGAGCAGGTGCCCGAACTGCTTACACTGGTAAAAGGAACACTGGAAAGTAACCATGCTTTTCCTGCGTTAAGAGAAAAGTCCCAATGACTTCCTAAGCATTGGTTCTGTGGCCACTGTAAGAATTCAGATTAAGGGACCTTTGCTGTGGACATACAGTATTTCACTGATTGGAAGAACAATGAACGATTCATATTACTGTGAAAATTAATAAAGGAAACCTCATTTAAAACAGAGTCAGGAGGCTAGAAGGGGAAGCTCTCAGTGCTACCACAGTGGTTAACTGCATACCCAACAGGAAGAGATCAATACTACTTTAACTGCTACCCCAGCAGCAGGAAGTCTTGCCTCCTCCCCCTGCAAAAGCCCAGCCAGTAAGATGCAGTTACATCTCAGCAAATGAAAAGTCTCTATACTCTGAACTGCCAGTTTACTCCAATGGTTTTTGTTTTGTTTTGTTTTGTTTTGTTTTGTCTGTAATAGCCTTCCAACTCCCCCCTTTCCTCTATAAAAGAGTATTCCTCTCCTTGAATTTCTCTGGACTTGCCAATGGTTTTGCCATAGCTTGCTTGTACTGGATTGCAGTTCTCTGCTATTCCCAAATAAACCCATTTTTCTTGGTGAAGTAACTGGCGGTTTTATTTTTAAGGTTAACATAACCTGCCTTCTCCTGCTCTGGCATTCAGATTGTTACCAAGATTCGTCCCCATTACGTGCAACCCTGCAATAAATATACTCTGCAAATCACTGGCTTCCTATCAAAGAGTAGTTATTTATGCTCCCCTCGCTTATCAATCAGCCAAAAATGTGAGGATGCTCAGATCAGAAAATGGACCTGAAAAGGAAAGCCAGCAGGACTCAATGTGGTCTTTGGAAATTTTTTAAAGGGAGGGAGAGATGGTCAGCAGGCAATGTAATCAGAGGAAATTCCCCAAATGTGTTTGGCCCATACTTAACAGCTGTGTGATTTGAGACAAAACAGTTAACCTGAGACTCTTTGTTTCTCAGCTGAAAAATGAGCATATAGTGACTTAGTGCTGGCTGGAGGTGAGGCCTTGCATAAGCCATAAAATGCCACACAATGACTGGTTCTTTTTTCCTTACCACAATTTCTGGCAGAGGTAACATGACATCCTCTATGCTATTTGAAAAGATTTGAACAGAGGGGTTCTATTCAAAGTTAGAGATTTAGAAAAGAGTGTATAGAACCAACCATCCAGTTTGTGTGAGACTGTCTGGCTTTGAGCAGAAGTCCCAGGAAACCCCTCCTCAGTCCTGGGCAGTGCGGGATGGTTGGCCATGCCAGGAGGACGTCCACAGAGCACTACCTTTTCCGGTCAGTAGTCTGCGTCCACCCTGAAAGCCTTGAAGCGCCACCTCAAGTTAACGACTGCTTGCAGGGTAGGATAAGTCAGTAGCAAGCTGGTTACTTCTTCACAGCAAAGAGCTGCTTTAGG
This sequence comes from Panthera uncia, assembly GCF_023721935.1. Classification (NCBI taxonomy): domain Eukaryota; kingdom Metazoa; phylum Chordata; class Mammalia; order Carnivora; family Felidae; genus Panthera; species Panthera uncia. The sequence continues at coordinate 37,441,259 of NC_064816.1, forward strand.
GATAAGATTTGGTTTTGAGCTTTCAGTTATGGCTCAGAAATCATTTAGGGGAACACTCTACAAGCCTGTCCTCTTGAGAAGGGGCACTGTACTTTGCAAAGCTTTATTTTTAAGCTTCAATAATCACGTCATATTATGGCCTAAGAAATCATCATATGGATGGGCGCCTGGGTGGCTCAGTCAGTTGAGCATCTGACTTTAGCTCAGGTCATGATCTCGCAGTTTGTGAGCTGGAGCCCCGCGTCGGGCTCTGTGCTGCCAGCTCAGAGCCTGGAGTCTGCTTCAGATTCTGTGTCTCCCTCTCTCTGCCCCTTCCCCACTCATGCTCTGTCTCTCAAAAATGAATAAACATTTAAAAAAAAAAAAAAGCAATCATCATATGGAAACTAACAATTTACTCAGCAAAATATTAGGTGGTGATGAGTCATGTTACAAAATACTCACCTATATCTTATTTCCTGTATTGGCCTAGTAAGCTCCTTGTGGGTGGGAAGCTCATCTGTGTGTGCCTCCCAGAATATTTTAAAGATTGCTCATGTAGTGAACATTCAATAAATATTGGAATAATGGATGCCCCCATGATTAAAACATTCACTAAAGTATATACTAAAATGTTTTACAAGTCATTTACTTCTTAGGAGTAGAGTCCTCTAAAATTGAAGACACTATTATCAATTGATGGGCAATTAGAAAAGGAAAATAAAGCAAGTTTGGAATAAAGCCACATTATTTGTCTTCAAAAAAAATTGTAATTACAGAAAACTTTCAGGACTACAACTACTGAGCAAAGTGCTATATTAGGAATCATGAAAATGCTTGCAAATAGAATTTTAGGCCAAAGAAATATCTGTGGTTACTTAATCTCTTTCCTTTCACCAAATACTTGGATTACATACTCTCAATAGTGAAAGATAATGTCATTTTTCTCCGTCTTCTTTCCTGTTGACTTGCATTTGTTAAACATTATACCCATAATGTTAAGTTGTATGTTATGGTATATCTTTAAAAGGTCCTGAGTTTTGGGGCGCCTGGGTGGCTCAGTCAGTTAAGCATCTGACTTCAGCTCAGGTCATGATCTCACAGCTCATGAGTTCGAGCCCCACATCAGGCTCTGTGCTGACAGCTCAGAGCCTGGAGCCTGCTTCAGAGTCTGTGTCTCCCTCTCTTTCTGCCCCACTCTCCGCTTACACTCTGTCTCTCTCTCTCAAAAATAAATAAACGTTAAAAAAAATTTACAGTTCCTTAGTTTGGGGGCGCCTGGCTGCTCAGTCCAAACAGCATGTGACCCTTGATCTCGAGATCATGGGTTCGAGCCCCACATTGGGTGTAGACAGTACTTAAATAAATATAAAAATAAATAAAAGTGCCTTAATGATAAGATGGTGTTTTGGGGGGGAAGTAAAAAAAAATGTACATATCGCTTATACTGGATGTGATATAAAATGTGCTTTCTAATAGGTGTTATGATAAACCTGGGAGTCCACAAACCACTGTGCACATGTGTTTTGTGTCACAGATATTTATTATCATTGAACACGATCTTGGAGATAGCTAAGCATCACTTTTTGCCCTGTCAAAACCTCCCAGATCCATCAGAACTAAACTCTGAATTATCTTAACGTGGAGTTAATTATCATTCGTAAAATGTGCAAAGGTCATGTTTTCTTGCCTTATGGATTAAAATATTTCATATTACATAAAACATCATCTTGTCCATAAAATACAGTGCCATCTTTCTCATGTTTTGCACCAGCATAGTTAATGATGCAAATAATTCCCTATCTTTCATTCTGAGGGAAAATCATTAATAAAACCATGCTCCTCGCAAGAATCGAAATTCAGCAGTGAGAGGGCACAGATCACCCATAAAGGCAAGACCTAAGTCGGCAGTGAGGAAACCAGCCTAATGATGAGAGTGTCCAGATGGAAATGAATAACCGAATCATTCTTTATCAAATCAAAAAGCATCTTAATGAGTTGTTGCATCATCTGCGTTGATGTGATTGAACTGGAAGATACCAGAAAATGAGGACAACCTACAAAAACAGCATTTCCTATGCTCATTAGCATTTGGCCTGTGAATCCTCTCCTTTTATTCTGAACATGGAGTTTACCCCCTAACAGGGTTTTAGGTTTCTTTCCCTCAAAAGCATCCCATGTTAGAAAGAGAAATACCCCCAAACTGGAAATAAATGATTGGAATTCAAAAAAACTGGAACCCCAGGGTTTGGTCAAATCTTTTATCAAAGAAAGAATTCAAACACTTCTTTTACCAGGCAAGCTGGTAAGTACAAGTTGTCATGGAAACGGGATGTATTCAAATTATACGAGAAATGACGTTCTTCATCTAACTAGGTGTTCATCTCCTCTAAATGGGGAGAAATTGTTGTAGCTGAAATCCATTATATTTCTTTCAAATCTGCATTAAAAACAATCATTTCCTTTATTTTATATAGGAACACACAGACACAAAGCCTCACTGTCATAAAAGGAAGCATTAAAATTACTTGCAAAGGAGCTGGTGCGTAAATAAAAAGACATAAAATGAAAATGAATCCCATGATGTAAATCTACTGCCGAATAGTGAAGGGGTGGGAGAATGGAAATCAGATCATAGAACACACCCTTCACCTGCCATGGGACATGTTTTTCTTCAGTAGCATTAGTGACTATGTTTCATAGAATGATCTAGGCCAGAACGGTTCTGTGGGAGTAGGGGTGACTCACCACCGCTATTAGAGCAGGGCCCTTGTTTTCTACACATGTCTACGGAAGACACAGCAGAAAGGCGACATCGTGCTGAGCAGGTATTTCCTACTACTTAATTGGGCACTTATTCAGAAACGCATGACATGGGATGCCTGGGGGGTTCCAGTCCTTGAGTGTCCGACTCTTGATTTTGGCTCAGGTCATGATCTCACAGTTCATGGGATCAGGCCTTGCGTGGGGCTCTGTGCTGACAGCACGAAGCCTGGTTGGGATTCTCTCTCTTTCTCTTCCCTCTCCCGCTCACCTGCACATGTGTGCTATCTCTCTCACAATGAATGAAAAAAAAAAAAAGGATACATGCAGAAAACTCTGGTGATGTCACATAAAAAGTACCGGTCCAATGTGGAAGGAGTTGGGGGGCAACCCGGGGGAAGGAGATCATTGGAACAGTGACAGATGGTAACTAGACTTTGGGTGGTGATCACTTTGTACTTCAGACAGAGGTCAAATTACAATGTTGTATGCCTGCAACTTACGTGATTTATATGCCAATTTTATCTCAGTTAAAAAATGTTATAATTCTATTTTTAATAAAGCCAGTTTTGTTATAATAACTTTTGTCAACAAAAGCACCAGCCGGACAAGCTGGCATCGGAGAAATGCCAATGAGCAGAGGCTAAAAAAAAAAAAAAAAAAAGCCCAAGAGAAGTCTGCTTTCTCTCTAGCCAAAGGACAAGAAAAGGAGCAGCTACCAAGAAAGACAACTTTTAGACAATAAGTGCTGCACAGCAGCCAAACATCGCAGAACAATTATGACCTCACCCTCGACCCAAGCTGTCAAGGACAAGAGAGGGGCATAGGCATCAACCTTCACCAGGGAGAGAAGGTGAAATTAAGAAATGATGACAAGAACAAAGCAACCTCATGATCCAATGATATACTATCTACAAAAAACTCACTTCAAATACAAAATATGGGTAGGATGAAATGAAAAAGACGGAAAAAGATATGTCATGTAAACATTAATCTAAAAGGATTAAGTGTGGCTATATTAATATCAGATAAAGCAGACTTCAAAGCAAAGTTTACTAGAGATAAAGAAAGATATTACATAATGATGAACGAATCAACTCAGGAAGACATAATGAGCCCAAATACATGTGCACCAAACAAAAGAACCTCAAAATACAACAAAGCAAGCCCTGAAAGAGTGTAAAGGAGATAGGCAATTACAGTTCAGGACTTGAATACCCCACACTCAGCAACTGATAGAAATACTAGACAGAAAATCAGCAAGAAAGGTTGCATGTGGTTCCAGAAGAAATAAACAACAAAATTTAGCCATCAGCATGTAACTGACATATATTGCACTTTAGCAGAACATGCTTTTTTTTTTTTTTTTTAATGCTCCTGGAACACTCACCAATATAGATTACATATTGATCATAAAAACTTAAGATACTGAAAAAATTTTTTTAATGTTTATTTATCTTTGAGAGAGAGAGAGAGAGAGCGCAAGTGGGAGGGGGCAGAAAAAGAGAGAGAGAGAGGGAGAGACATAGAATCCAAAGCAGGCTCTAGGTTCTGAGCTGTCAGCACAGAGCCAGATGTGGGGCTCGAACTCACGAACTGAAATCATGACCTGAGCTGAAGTCAGACGCCCAACAGACTGAGCCACCACCCAGGTGCACTGGAACTTAAGAAATTTAAAAGAAACCACTAATAGACAAGGACAAATTTGCCAAACACATGAAAATTAAACAGTACACATTTAAATAACCCATAGGCTAAAGAGAAGTCTCAAAGAAAATTTGAATATAATAGAACTGAATAAAAATGAAAATACAATATAATATGTCAGATGTAGCTAACACACTGCTGAGAGGGAATTTTATAGTGTGCAATGCTTACCTGAGAAAAGAAAAGCTTGGAATCAATAACACAAGTTCCTACATTAATAAACTAGAAAGAGAAGAGGAAAATAAATCCAAGTCAAGAAGGAAGGGGAAATGTTAAAAATAAAAGCAGAAATCAATGAATTGAAAGCAGGGGGGGAATAGTGAAAATTAAAAAAACAAAAAAAGAAGAAATAAAGATGTTTTCAGACATCCAAAAGCTAAAAAGTACACACAGTATAAAATCCTTCAAGAAGAAGAGAAATGGGGGCGCCTGGGTGGCTTAGGGGGTTAAGCATCTGACCAGCTCAGGTCGTGATCTCTCTGTTCGTGGTTCGAGCCCCCAGTCCAGTTGGGCTCTGTGCTGACAGCTCAGACCCTGGAGCCACATTTAAAATCTCCTTAAAAGACAATGGGGGTGGTGCCTGGCCGGCTCAGTTGGTGGAGCAGGCAACTTTTGATCTCAGGGTAGTGAGTTCTAGCCCCACATTGGGTAGAACAGAAATTACTTAAAAATAAAATCTTAAAAAAAAAAATACAGTGGTATATTTACACAAAAATAATAACAAGGTAGTATGAGGTTTAAAACACACAAGAAGAAAAATATGTGACAATAAGAGCAGAAAGTTTGGGAAAATGGAAGTACAGTATTTGTAAGTTTGTATACTATAGGTGAAGAGGCAAGTATCACCTGTAGAGTGTGTGATAAATCGAAGATTACACTATAAATACGAAGCACTGAAATAACAAAGCAAAAAATTATGGCTAATAATCCAACAAAGATATATAAAAAATAAATTCTAAAAAATTTTTAATTAATCCAAAAGTAGGTATAAAAATAGGGAAAAGGGAGCACCGAGCAAGGAAGACAAGTTACAAACAAATAGCAAGATGATAGATTCAAATTGTACCACGTTAATCTTCACCTTAAATATAAACAGTCTAAGTACCCTAATTAAAAGTTCAGGATTGGGGGTGCCTGGGTGGCTCAGTCGGTTGAGCGTCCTACTTCAGCTCAGGTCATGATCTCACAGCTCGTGAATTCGAGCCCCGCGTCGGGCTCTGTGCTGACAGCTGGAGCTGCAGCCTGGAGCCTGCTTCTGCTTCTGTGTCTCCCTCTCTCTCCCCCTAACCCACTGGCATTCTGTCTCTGTCTCTCTCAAAAATAAATAAACGTTAAAAAAAAAAAAAAAAAAGTTAGGGATTGTCAGACTGGGTAAAATGGCAAGAGCTAGAATAATGCTCCATACAAGAAATACACTTCAAATATAAAGACAGAGATAGGTGAAAACTAAAAGGATTGGAATTTTCTTTTTTTTTTTTCTGTGGGTAGTATACAAAAACTTTCAATTTAACAAATTTTTACTGAGCAGGTACTATGAACGAAGAATATATGAGAAAAACCATTAAGAAAACAAAATAATTGTAAGAATTCATTCAAAACCACATGCCTGAGGACATACAAAAATCCAGGTTGCACACCCCTAAATCCCAGGCTTAGACTGTAAGCACAATTGAAAATAACCTTGGTCCTTTGCTGGATTTTATGAACATATCTTACCATAAAATAATTTTTAAAATAACAAAATAGGAGAAAAGGCATACTGTGCAATTTCTAATCAAAAGAAAGCTGGAGGGGCTATATTAATATCGCGCTAAGTGACTTTTAAGAGCAAGGAAAATTATGGGGAATGAAGAAGGTCAATTGATAATATAAACAAGTCAATTCACCAAGAAGACATAACAATTCTAAACATTTTTGCTCCTGACAACACAGCTGTAAAATGCAAGAAGAAAAAACTGGTCCAGCACAAGGAGAAATACACGGATCTACACTTGTAGGCCAAGATTTTAACGTCTCTCTCTCAATAACTGATAGAATAGGTAGACAGAAAATCAGTAAGAATATAAAATATTTTACATTTATTTGGATATAGAAATATTCAAACTGACCTGATTGTCATTCACAGAACATTCTATCCAACAACCACACAATGTACAGTCTTCTCAGAGGCACATGGAATGTTTAGCAAGGCAAACCATACTCTGGGACATAAAACAACTCTCAATAAATTTAAAGGAACTCAAGTTACAATGGATGTTCTCTGATGTTCTCTGATATAATGGAATTAAACTAAAAATTAGTAACAGCACCATCTCTGGGAATCCCCTCAAATTTGTAAACTAAATAAAACACTTCTACATCACCCATTGTTTAAAAAAGAAGAAAAGAAATTAGAAGTACTTAGAAATGAGTGAATATGACAACACATATCATATTTATGGGATACTACTAAGGCAGTTAAACTTATAAGAGAATTTATAATACAAATGTAGGGAAATTTTTATTAATTTTTTTAATGTTTATTTATTTTTGAGACAGAGAGAGAGAGAGAGAGAGAGAGAGGAGGGGAGGGGCAGAGAGAGAGGGAGACAAAAACTCGGAAGCAGGCTCCAGGCTCTGAGCTGTCAGCACAGAGCCCCAGGAGGGGCTCAAACTCACAAACCCTGTGAGATCATGACCTGAGGTAAAGTTGGAAGCTTAAATGACTGAGCCACCCAGATGACCCTAGGGAAAATTTTATAATACAAATGCTTGCATAGTGGTCTCAAATCAATGAACTTGATGACTGAAATCATGTTAAGAAACTAGAAGTGAAGAGCAAAATGGACCCAAGAAAAGAAATAATAAAGATCAGAGTAGAACCCAATGAAATAGAAAGCAGAGAAATCAATGAAACAAAAATATAGTTCTTTGAGATTAAAAAAAAAAAGAAAGAAAGAAAGAAAAAGATAAACCTTTAGCCAGACTGTTCAGGAAAAAAAAATGAGAAGAAACAAATTGGCAAAATCAGGAAAGAGATAGGTGATAACAAATCTATACCTATCTATAAAGTCTAAATCGATCTGTAAAGTCTACAGATGACAAAGGAATTCTAAGGATAATGAGGGAAGGTTATTAACAACTTTATGACAATGAACTGATAACACTGATGAGCTGGACAAATAACTTGAAAGACACTAACTACTGAAGTTTACTCAAGAAACAGATAACTCGAATAGCCATATATTACCACAAGAAATTGAGGATGTCCTTAAAAACCTTCCCACAAAGGAAACATGTGCAAATGGTTTCTCTACCAAACACTTAAGGAAAAATAATACCAAGCACAATTCAAAAAAATTTTAAAGGAGGGATACTTCTCAACTCATTCTATTAAGTCAGCGTCACCTTGAAAACAAACAGACAAAACCAGTACCAGAAGAAAAGTATCAGTAACTTTAATGAAAATAGATAGAAAAATTCCAAACAAAATTTTACCAAGTAGAATATAAGAATAAGAAAATATAAAAAGGATAGTACATCTGGACCAAATGGGATTTCTCTCAGGAATACAGGTCGGTTTAACATTCAAAAGTCAGTCAATACAATTCATCATTTAACAAACTATCCTAGTAAATCCATGTGTTCATCTCAAAAACGGCAGAAAAAAACATTTGTCAAAAAACAATCATTTTCTATTAAAAACAAATTTCAGCAAAGTAGGGATAGAAGGGAACCTCATCTACAGGCATCTCTAAAAACCTATAGCTAATATCAAACTTACTGGTGAAAATCTGAATGCCTTCCCTTTGATATGAGGAAACAGACCAATAAAATCTGTTCTCATCACTTCTATTTAACATTGTACTGGAGGTTCCAACCAGTACAACAAGGCAAGAAAAAGAAGTAACAAGCATCTAGATTGGAAAAGAAAAGGTTAAAATGTCTTTATTCACAGATAACACAACCATCAATGTAAAAAACCTCATGGAATTTGCCCCAAAAAACTACTGGAGTAAGTGCACTTAGCAAAATTTCAGGACACAAGATAAATATGCAAAAATAAATTATGTATTTACATACTGGCGGTGAACAATTAGAAACTGAAATTGTTTAAAATGTCATTTGTAATAGTATCATAAATATGAAATGCTTATGGAAAAATCTGACAAAAGATGTAAATAACTGTATGCTAACGACAGAAAACTACTGAGAGAAATTAAAGACCCAAATAAATGAAGAGATATGTCTTTTTCATGTACAGGAAGATGTAGTATTGTTAAAGTGTCAATTATCCCCTAACTGATGTACATACAATCCCAATTAAATCCCAACAGGCCTTTTTGTAGAATTCGACAACTTGATTCTAAGATCCATATGTGAATGCTAATGACTTAGAACAGTCAGAACAATTTGAAAAAGAAGAACAAATCTGGAGAAATAACACTCCACGATTTTTTTTTTTTAACATTTATTTATTTTTGAGACAGAGAGAGACAGAGCATGAACGGGGGCGGGGCAGAGAGAGAGGGAGACACAGAATGGGAAGCCGACTCCAGGCTCTGAGCCATCAGCCCTGAGCCATCAGCCCAGAGCCCGACGCGGGGCTCGAACTCACGGACCGTGAGATCGTGACTTGAGCTGAAGTCGGACGCTTAACCGACTGAGCCACCCAGGCGCCCCAACACTCCATGATTTTAAAGCTTGTTAAAAAGTCACAATAATCAATAAAGTGTGGCATTGGCATCGAGAGATATGGATAAACTACACAGAATGGAGGGTCCAGAAATGGACATACACGTATATGAACAACTGATTTCTTTGACAAAGATGCAAAAGCAACTGTGTGAAAAGTAAGTTTTCCAACAAAGAGGGCCAGAAGAAGTGGATATCCACATGCAAAAAATAACTTCAAGCCATATCTCATACCATTTACAAGAATTAACTTCATATGGAACATAAAACTAAATGTAATACTTCAAAAAAAACTTCTCGAAGAAACCACAGGAGAAAATCTTTGTGACTCTGTTACCAGCAATGACTGCTTAGATAAGGGCACTAAAAGCACAATGTGTAAAATAATCCAAATTGATACACGGAACTTGGTGAAAATGAAAATCTTCTGCTTATCAAAAGACACTATTGAAAGAATAAAAAAACAAGCCACGGACCAAGAAAAAATATTTGGGAATCATATACCTGAAAAAGAATGTGTTTCCAGAATACATAAAGAACTCTCAAAAGTCATTAATAATAAGTGACTCGATCAAAAAATACAGATAAAGATTTGAAAGGACTTATCAAAAAAGAAGATATGTCGATGGCAGATCAGCACATGAAAAGATGCTCAACGTCATTAGTCATTATTTCCAACCTGGTAAAATTCTATTCCCAGCCAAACTATGGAAGGTTGAAGGTAAAAAGAAAGGCACTTTTAGATGTGTAAAATCTTAAAACGGTTACCTCCAAATCACCTTTCTCAGGAAGTTACTGATGTTCATCCATACAACCACCTAAAAACGAAATGAAAGAACAAGACAAGAAAGAGAAAGAGGTGGGCCGCAGGAAATGAGAGATTTGACATGGCAGGGGAGTGAAGAGGCCAGCATGATTTTGATGGGAAGATCCAGGGCAACAGCGGTGCAGGGAGCCGTCCAGACCAGACAGAAGGTAAGAAACGTTCCAAGAGAAAGGTCTCCAAGGATGAAAACACTACCAATCAACCAGATGAGGAGTTTGGCTGTGTTGGGTGAAAGTGCAAGATCTGTCAGAAAGTCTGAGGTCAAAGTGGCACATATCACTTTAAGGGGGCGGGACGGGGGCGGGGGTGTGTGTGGAGACAATTAGTGGCTCTAAGGAAAACAAGAAAGTGGTAGTAGAATTGACAACATATAGTTATGTGATTCAGCTGTGAATTGTCCTACATCGCCTGGAATTTCAGGATCCTACACCTCACTAATGCTAAGCAGACTTGAACCTGTACTCATTAAGTGGGCTCTATGCATGTCAGAAAGTAAAGGGATGGTGGTGATGAGAAATGGAGACCCTTAACCATAAGGTCAAATGAGAAATGTGCCAAAGTCACACCTTCTGTGTGACTTGTTTCACCATCAAAACCTGTCTGTCTTGTCTCTAAGGTCAGCCTGGATCTTATTTTTGCAGTTGCTCTCCCCAGACAAGGCTAATAATTCTGGCCGATGAAAAGAATCTCCACCTCATCTAAATCAAGACCCAATGCAAAGCCTGGTGGTCAGGGGGGAGAGAAAGAATTTGGGCGCGAGTGGGATGTGTACATGCACAGAGGGTGGGTATTTGATAACAGTCACTTTCATTTTTCATTATAGGAAAGTCGATGCTTTCATTATAAGAAAGTAATAGGTGAGACAGCAAGTCAAGAAATAGGCACATGTCTAGAATGTGTCCTGTGTGCCTCAGTTCCAGTTCCATAGCTCAGAGCATTGTATAAGGAAGTGCCCCACAAATCTGTTATCTTAGCAACTAGTCTCTGTAATTCTCTAGTCTAGAAAATGACAATAATCAATGCACAATCTGACTTGTGAAGAAATAGGAGACAGAGGAGAGGATTATAGAAGCAGCAGCTTTGAAACTTGCTATTCATACCCTTAGTCCATACACAGGAGAAGAGCAGTCAGGAAACAGGGTTGACCCTACAATCTTCTGCATTCACAGTAGCACCCTTGTCCTGGGGGCGGCATTCAATCTTTGAAAAGCAAAATTTAGGGTCACATCATAACTTAACCACTAGAGGGAGTTTAAATAGCTATTAAATATAATGGGGGAAAAGATGGGTCACATAAAAGGCAGCTTTTTTTTTTCTCATTTGGAGCCTTGGCTATAACTCTTAGGAAAAATTTATGACAGAAATATAAACAAACAAACAAACAAACAAACAAACAAATAAGAGTTTAAATGGTGATAACATGTTAGCGTAGATTTTTATTTCTTTTCAATATCGGAAGTGTTCAAATACTGCCTTCAGCGTAATGGTTTTTTTCAACTGTGTCTCAGGTGTTACAACCCCAGTTTAATATTTACATGATATTGATAGGTTTTCCTTCAATTATGTATTCATCAATGCAGCCCTGTATATATTTATTAAGAATTCAGGCTGTCCGGGCGCCTGGGTGGCTCAGTCATTAAGCATCTGATTTCGGCTCAGGTCACAATCTCATGGTTTGTGAGTTCAAGTCCCACAGCAGGTGAACTCCAGCCCCGCTTTGGGTGAGCCCCTCTTCCCTCCCTCCCTCTCTCCCTCTCTCTCTCTCTCTCTCTCTCTCTCTCTCTGTCTCTCTCCCTGCCCCTTGCTCACTTGCACCCTCTTTCTCTCAAAAAAAAAAAAAAAAAATCAGGTTTTCAGGCCAGTCCATATTGTAATCTTGCTCCGCAGCTTTGTGTTGTGTGACCACAGACAATGTTATTAACTGTTCTAATTAACCTAGGACTCAGGGTTCCTCTTCTGTAAAATGGGGGTACAGGGTTTTGTAGGAGCAAAGTCCATAATGTATGCAAAACACATTGGAACATTACTGGATATAAAAAAAAAGGTAGTTTTCTAGAGGACAGACACTTCAATATAAAGTGACTAATCACATGTAAGAATTTCTTTACCCTTCCTTCCAAGCTCACTTCTGCATCGAAGCATGTAAGTGCTGCAGCACACCAAAAGGGCAACACGTGACCGTATGGCAAGGCAGGACTTATTTCTGTGGCCAACCCCAGGGAAGGACATACAAATTCACACCTTAAAGGCCCACCTTCACGCAAGAAGCACCAACAAGAAGTCCCCATTGCTTTCCAGGCCCCTATCCACCCTGTCCTAAGGACATCGCCAAAGGACACAGAAGTGACCTGACTGTAACAGGAATTGTTTCACAGTTCTGTATTTCCTTGGGACATTCACAGGGGGGTGCAACTAGCGCCAGAGCTGATTTTTAGAACATTTTCAGCATCCTCTAAACAAACCCAGGACCCCATTAACAGCCATTCTCCAATGTCTTCTTTTTTTTAATTTAATTTAATTTTTTTTTAATTTTTTTTTAACGTTTATTTATTTTTGAGACAGAGAGAGACACAGCATGAACGGGGGAGGGGCAGAGAGAGAGGGAGACACAGAATCGGAAGCAAGCTCCAGGCTCTGAGCTGTCAGCACAGAGCCCGACACAGGGCTCGAACTCACGGACCGCAAGATCGTGACCTGAGCTGAAGTCGGACGCTTAACCGACTGAGCCACCCAGGCGCCCCTCCAATCTCTTCTACCCTCAGGCCCTGACGACCGTCAATCTACTTTCTGTCTACATGGATTTGCCTATGTGGCACTTCATACACACAGACTTGTATAATATGTAGTCTTTTGTATTTGGGTTCTTCCATGTGGCTTAGTGTTTTCAAGGTTCATCCACGCTGCAGCAGGAGTCAGCACATCATGCCTTTCTCTGAGTGAATATTCCATTATGTGGACATGCCACATTTTGGTTATCCATTCATCCACCGAAGGGCATTTGAATTGCTTCCTCCTTTTGGCTATTCTGAAAAAAGCTTCTATAAACAGTTGTGTACAAATTTTTATGTGGACATTCTTTCATTTCTCTTCAGTATATATCTAGGAGTCTAGCTGGTTGATGTGGTCATTCTACATGTAACTTTTTATTTTATTTTTTATTTTATTTTATTTTTTTTCAAACGTTTTTTATTTATTTTTTTTGGGACAGAGAGACAGAGCATGAACGGGGGAGGGGCAGAGAGAGAGGGAGACACAGAATCGGAAACAGGCTCCAGGCTCCGAGCCATCAGCCCAGAGCCTGACGCGGGGCTCGAACTCACGGACCGCGAGATCGTGACCTGGCTGAAGTCGGACGCTTAACCGACTGCGCCACCCAGGCGCCCCTACATGTAACTTTTTAAGAAACGGCCAAACTGTTTTCCAAAGCACCTACACCATTGTACATTCCCACCTGCATTGTACAAGGGTTCCAATTTCACCACATCATCACCAACATTTGTTACGGTCTATCTTTTTGGTAACAACCATCCTAGTTGGTGGGAAGTGGTATCTCACTATGGCATTTTCCTAATGATTAATGATGTTAAGCATTTTTCCTTGACTTTATTGGCCATTTGTATGCCTTTTTGGGGAAATGCCTATCCTACTCCTTTCTTAAAAATTTCATTTATTTATTTTGAGAAAGAGAGAGAGAGAGAGAGAGAGAATGAGTGAAGGAGCAGGGAGGGGGCAGAGAGAGAGGGAGAGAGAGGATCCCAAGCAGGCTCCGCACTGTCAGCACAGAGCCCGGCACGGGAATCGAACCCATGAACCATGAGATCATGACCTGAGCCAAAATCAGAGTCAGATGTTAACCTTAGCCACCCAGGCACCCTGCCTATCCAAGTCATTGGACCATTTTTTTAATAATTGGATTATTTGTCTTTTTACTGTTGAGTTATAAGAGTTCTTTATATATCCTGTACACAGGATATGTATATAAATAACCTGAAAATTTGTCTCCCATTTTGTGGGTTGTCTTTTCACTTTCTTGAAGGTGTTCTTTGAAGCACAAACTTTTAAAAATGTTTTAGAAATCCAATTTATCTATTTTTTCTTCTTTGAATTATCTTTTTTGGTGGTATATCAAAGAAGTTACTGCATAATCTAAAGTCATGAATACTTATTCCTATGTTTTCTTCTAAGAGTTTTATAATTTTAGCTCTTACTTCTAGGAGTATGATCCATTTTGAGTTTCATTTTTGTATATGGTGTGAGGCAGGGGTCCAACTTCATTCTTTTGCATGTGCAGAACAGCAACCATTAAAAGTGTTTTCAATACAGTGTTACAATACACCATGCATGTACACATGATATTCAGTCATTCATTCAACAAATACACACAGCAAGAACAATATTGTGAGATACGAACTGACAACTTTTCTTCCTCTGTTTTCCCCATTCCTTCCCAACATTCAAGCACAAAGCAGGGAGGCTTCCTTGCTTAGGAGAGGTTTATGTCACAGTAGCTTCCGGGGGCTTTTATTTTCCTAAACACCTAAATTGTGGAACCACACAATTAGAGGAATGGACTCAATTCCAGAAAATCAAGGAAGAACTGGGTTCTCCCTCTGCCAGAGTAGATAGGGAGCCTCCAGAGATGAAGCAGAATGGAGAGAAAGGGGAACTAACAGGGGATCTGTACTTGGTTCCCAGCCATACCGGTGTGGATGCGTCTATATGATATGCATCTCAGCTCGGATTCTCAACCCTCAGTGTGGCATGAGGCAGCTAAGATCACTAAACCACAACAGTTTACAAGGACAGGAACAAAATGGCAACAACTGAGCAAACATCATATGAAAGACCTCACATATGCATACACACACTATTCTTAGTGCAGTGCTGCATACTGTGCAATCTGGATGTTACCCTGGAGCTATGTCACGTCTTGAAGAAGCAAGGGGCCATGATGAAACCCAAGAAATATTTATAAGGTCGTAATCTCTTTCTCCACCAGCAAGGCAAAATGGTAACTCAGAGTCAGAAATCCTGTTTCTAGGAAGCAGTTATATTTCTTTCGCCTTTGATCTTATATGTGTGACATCAGACACATTTATTGAGAACCCACTATATATAGGGCATCCTGCTAGTCTAAGCTGCGGTAGAAAATACAGAAGTCAATCAAGTCATGGTTATCCAAGGCATTTATAGTCTGGTAAGAGCAAACAAGAGTTACTGTAATTAACACTTATTACGCACCACCGGTGTGCACACCAGGTGCTACCCTCTTTGTAAATGGATCACAGTATCTTCCTCACAACAAGCCTTTGAAGCTCAGAGTTTTAAAGAAGGCAAGGGACTTGGCTAAGGATGCACACTAGTAATCTGTGGGATTTGGATATGAACCGCGGTACATCTAACTAACTCCCAGTCTATTTTCATTCCTGCAGTTAATGACTCTCTCCCACGAGAGATTAATATGAATGCTATCCTTTAATAATCAAACATCCATTGGATGTAGACTCTGGCTCATGTTTTCTAAGAGTTAGGATAGGGGTTAAGTCAAGCAAACCTTCTCTAACTTGGTGTTCAACGCACCCATTGGCAGATGACTAGCCAAGGTCAGATGAAGGCCTGAGGCTGGACAAGAGTCATCAGCCAAATTCATTCCCATGACCATTGGACCCATGGCTTTGACTGTATCTGTCAAGAAGTGTCAGCCAGTTCCTCCAAACAGTCTAGATTCCCATTACCACTCACACTGTCTACATGTGCAGCAAAGAAGTGACATCATTGATTTGGCGGTGAAATCCCAATTTTTCTATCTAAAGCAAACAGAATTTTGGAAGGAAGAGTTTGGTTATAAGCAAAAGGCACAGAAAAATCTCATAGAGCTGTTTTGCTTTGAGATGCAGGAACTTAAGTCCATCCCTAAGAAACTATTTTAAAGTCTTCTCGGATGCTTCCTAGAAACAATAAAAGGAAAATAAGTTGATTCTGGCAATAAAATGTTAATAGCTTTTCCTTAAGTATTAATCTACTGAACAAATGTTGAGAATGAAAGCAGCAGTCATATAAATGCTGAGATTTATATATTTTCTTTGCTGCTTCTGCTATTTGATCCTGGGCAAATGACTAAACCAAATCTCAAACCCCAAAGAAAAGTATATTGAACCATACAAAAAAGTAGGAAACACAGAGAAATCTAAATAAAAGACGAATATCTCTTCCTTTGTGTCCTTTTCTGGAAAAAACTCTCCCCATTTGGGGTTATAGAACCATTTAACTTTCATTTTCTCCTATACAAACTGGATTTCATCACTGAAGACCCTCAGAATTCAGTTGGTCCACCGTCCCATTTTGTAAATGGGAACATGTGAGATCCATGAGGTGAAGTGACTTATCCAATGTCGTGTGTACATTAGGACAAATAAGGTTATTATTTCAACTAAGTGGGAAGGGTGTTGACCTAGGAATGAAATGATCTGGATTCTCCTTTCCACTCAGCCATTAATGAGACTTTCTATATCAAATATAAGTATTAGATTAGATGGGTTTGAAAATTCCTTCCCTCCCTGAAGGTGCCATAATTTTGTGAACGTGAACATCAGTTGTTCTTGATTGTTTTTCTTTCTAGAAACTCAGTAAGTTTCTTTGCAGTTACGATAAAGAGGCAACATATACAAAGTTATGAGTTCAGGCTCCGACCCCAATCCCAGCTCTCACATGTCCGTGTAGGGAAAGCCTGGACAAATTAACCTGTCTCACCTGCAAAATGAAGCCTGTCACAGTATCTGCTACATATGGTCCCCATAATGATTAAATGCAGTAACACATGTCAGGTATTCAACACAGTGCATGGCACATAGAAACAACTCAGTAAACAGAGGTCGCCATAATACCACCATAAAGGAACTAGATATGACGTCTTCGTGTGAGTTCTAAGAAAGGCACCCCTTCCTCAGGGCAGAAGCACCCCAAGTGCTAAGGTCCACATCAAGACAGGATGTCATTCTCTATGGCTATGTGTCTGGCTTTAAAAACAAAACAACAGGGGCGCCCGGACGGCTCAGTTGGTTAAGCCTCAGATTGATCTCCACTCAGGTCACAATCTCACAGGTGTGAGACCGGACCCTTCGCTAAGCAGGAAATCTGCTTGGTATTCTATCTCTCTCTCTCTCTCTCTCTGCCCCTCCCTGGCTCCTGCATGCCTGCTCTCAATCAATTAATCAGTCAATCAACAGACGTTTAAAAACACACACCCAAAACAACAACAACAAAACCAATTTCCCAAACTCCCTTCCTGCTAGCGGTAGGCAGCCAACACTGTGTCGGGGTTTGCTGTAACAAAGGACTTCTGAAATGCTCTTCAGACAGGGCCTACTTGGATGGCAGGAACACTTTCCAACTGCTCTTTTCCTTTTTTTTTTTTTTTTTTTCCAGCCTGGAATGCAGAAGCAATGGCTGGAGAGTCAGCACCTTACTGATCATACAGGAAGGACTAAAAGACTTTCAGAAATTCAGTCCTTGAGCCAATAGTCGAACGCCAGCAACCATTGACTTCTGGACTTCTTGTTCAGAAACTCATGTCCATATTTAAGCTACCATTATCAAAACACACTTCCTAACCAAAATATCCTCCAAAATCTATTTTTCTCTGCTGTCAACAGATATTTGCAGACTTCCTGGTCAGCTGCCTACTTGCTCCTGGCCACTTAGGGGTCCTAAGTCTTTGGCCATCACTTAGATTTTCGCAAAAGGTCCAAGCTGTCCTTGAGGTCCTTTCTACTCAGTGTGGTGTGTGGAACAGGAACACAGTGTCACGTAGCAACGTGTTGGACACGCAGAATCTTTGGTTCCATCCCAGACCTACTGAGTCATAATCTGCATTTTAACAGGATCCCAGGGATATCTGTGTACATTAAAGTCTGAGGCGCTGGACTAGACTTTCAGGGTCTATTCTGTCCTTCCTCTTAATTAAGTACTACTGCCAAAAGAATCTTCCTGAAGCACAGTTCTAACAATGTCACTCTCCTCGGAAAACTTCAGGGCACCTCAATGCTTACAGATGAAAGTTTTGACTCCTTAGCCTCACACTCAAGGCTCTCTACGATCTTATGTCTTCCTGGAAATGTCCATCAAAGTGCCTGCCATGTCCATAGTAGGTGGGCAATAAATAATGTTCTGCATAAAAGAAAAGTGAGTGTACCTGAGAAACAACATATTTCTCAATTCTGGCTGTACTACGCTAGGCATTTGGGATAGACTAGTACAAAAAACAGACATGGTCCCTTGCCTTCATGGAGCTTAGAGACTGGCTGGAAGGATAGAATTTTAAAACACGAATAAAACTATGCAATGATAAATGATAAGCGCTAGATAAAAAAATAAATAAATATATAAATGATCAGGCAGTGATACAGAGTAAGGTGGCCTGGTCAGAAGGATGGCCCCAAAGAGTGGGGTGGGGTGGGGGGCAGCCTGCTGGACCAGGCTGGGGGACGGTGCGAGCAAAGCCTTGAGAGAATTTGGTGTGTTTCAGGATTGGAAGATCGGCTGCCCTTTCAGGCTCACCCAGAAAACAGATTCCCTGGGGGCTATGGGGTGCACCTTCCAGGTCACTTAAGAGAAAACGCTGAATTTCTTTTCCCTCACATATGTCTTCACTGGGACCACGGGTTAGGCCGAGAGCAGGGCTCGCTGCAGAGTCGCGGGGAGTCCAGCCCTGGAAATTAGACCTAGAGATATTCGAATCCGCCACTTACTGGCTCGCAACTCCCTTGAGCCCTAAGCTTCTGCTCCCTCAGGTACTAAGTGAGGTTAAGAAAAGAAGCAACTTTGCAGTCACTGTGAACGTCAGGTTGATAACGCTTGAAAAGCTGCCCAGAACACTGCCACCCACATCGGTGCTCACCTGAACGTCGGCGGCTACATGATTACGACGGTGACGATCACTACTGTTAATCATTAGCTAGTGGGCAGAAAGCTCTACCCACAGATTCCTGCCCGCCTCCCCTCCCCCCAGGCCTCCCGACCCTGCCATCCCTTGCCACCTCCCCCCTGCGCACGGCCACCGTGACCCCAGCGCGGGCGCCAGACGCCGCCGCCGGACCCCCGTTACCTGGGGCCAAACGCGACTTGTCGCCACCTTGCGTCCTGGGCCCTGCCTCCCTCCCGGCCGCCTCCCGGCCCCGCGGCTGCCCGCGGCGGCGCCCCCCAGCCCAGCCCGGCCCGGGCGGCGCGGGCTGCCTCGGCGGGGCTGGCGGCGGAGTCGCGTTTGGCCCCAGGTAACGGGGGTCCGGCGGCGGCG